>NW_010139920.1:0-37343 GCF_000699245.1 Pterocles gutturalis | reverse complement strand
AGGTCCCTTCCAATCTCTAACATTCTGGGGCTGGGCTGGGCTGGGCTGAGCTGGGCAGAGCTGTGCTGCCCTCGGTTTTAGGCTCCATCTAATTAGAAGTTGTTGAGAAGGGATTAAGGCAGGTAATGAGTGGTTTTAACATGCAGCTTGTTCTGTGTTGCAGGCAGTATTTCTGAGGTGCTCAGAAGCACCTGTCGGCAAGGTGCTGAAAGGCTCTGATTATCATTTATTAGCCCTTTATAAACTATTTACAGATGTGCTTTATAATAAAGAGTGACCTCTTAATTTATAACCCTTCTCCTCCCCTCCCTTGGGTGGTCCTTGCTGTTTGCTGCGCCTCATGGGCACTTACTAGCTCCTCGAGCAGCATCCCTGTCCACTGCATCTGTGGAGCCCATCTTGCACCCCTTCTGTCTGGGATGGTGCTGCTCCTCCAGGTGCTTTCCAGTGTCCACGCCATGCACAGCACCTGGGCGCTGTATCTGATGCTTGCACAGCTAGGACCTGCCTCTGACACGGCACCTCACAATGTGAGGCATGGGATGCTAGGATGGATGTTACACCTTATTCCCAAATCATAAGATCGTCTTAAAAGAGCAAGAGATTTTTATCTCTGACTTTTGTGCCTTTGAGCTCTGTTATTCTCCAGGCTTCCCTGCAGTCTTTTCACTTTTGCATGCAAGAAGGGGGAGAGTCGGGTGTTTAGATATGACTTCAGGAAGCCTGGATTCCCCACATACACCTGGTGTGAGAACTGTGATAATGTCAGGAGGCGGCGACTCTGCACTGCATGGTGGGAGTCCTGGACCAGAGCTGCCTGGGGACCAGGAGCAGAGTATCAGCCCCAGGTGAACAGCAGGAGACTTGGAGGGGCATCGTCACAGCAAAATCACTGTGATAGCAACACCTAAAATGCAGATGTGTTACTATTGCTACCATCAGACCAAGAGGAAAGCAAAGTGGCCACAAAATTATAGCAGCTTCTGGCAGATGTAGGGAATGATCCTGCAGCAGACAGCAGTGCTTTAATGACCTAGACAGTTGTGTAAGCACAAGCAGAGTGGTAGGGAATCTGCTGCTCTCTAGATAACAGCAAACAGTAAGGAGGGCACCTTGGTGACACTGTCCCTTTAATTTTCGCCCTGTAAATGTCGGAGATTTCCGGTCTCAGACGCACAATGTGCAGTTTGCACAGCCGTTTCAGGCTGCATGCTCCCACAGAAAGCCTAACTGCCCCTCCTCTCGTACCACTGTGTCACCGGGTCATGCGATCAAGCTGGCTGAGTGACATCCATCTCCTGAACCTTTATTTTATCTTTACAACACGCTTGCTTCTGACGGGCCGCTCTGGCCTCTCTGTGCATCAGTGAAGACTCAGTCCAGGACCTAATTCATCAGTTCCCACAATTGTTGTCTGATGCCTACAGGTACTGATGTCTAAGGAGCAGGAGAAAAGCCCTGAGAACTCTGTACTTTAAAAAGCCTGCTTAGAGGCAAAATGAGCTGCTGCAGGCTGGTGTAGCAACTCTCCTGTAGCCTTGTCACAAGATCTAGTGCAGGATGTCTTGCATTGGGAGACTGGGAGAGCCTCTGGATCCCAAAGCAGGTGTAGTTTAATCAGTGCCCTGTCCTGGTGAGATTACGTCAACCTAATGGTGCTTTTTGCTCTTACAACTCCCTTGTGGAGAGGAAACGTCCCTGTCTCTATAAAACACCTTTACATTAGTGTAGGAGTGCGCCTGTTAGAGCTATACTCCTTCATCAGGCAAAACACACTCCTGTTGGCATGGTCATCCCGCACATCCATTAAGGGCAGATCAAGCCTCTGCACAGGAGCTGCAAAATGGCCACATCAGGTGTTCAGCAGCATTGTCTAGGAAACTGCTCATTTTTCAAAGCAACTGAGCTTCAGCATTTCCTGCCACTCAAGGCATCTGTTCTTTGGGAAGCAAACAAGTTTTAGAATCATTGAATCATAGAATCATTCAGGTTGGAAAAGATGTTTAAGATCATTGAGTCCAACTATTTCGGTCATGTCGGGAAGTGATGTTCCTGGGGGCTGTTTCTCCCAGGGTTCTCGCAACAGCAACTATGCTGAAATAGAGAAACTTACACAGAAAATCTCACCAGTTCTTTCTGAAGCACCTGTTTGGTGATAATTAAAGCACAGCAATGCTAACTGTGTCTGCTTTGAACTGTCTGTGGGAAGAAAAAAGAACACTTGCAGGTTCCAGGAAAGTGTGTTCCACACTCATTAGCTGCACTGTAAAAGCAGAAGCGTGTCTGTGGAGATCTGTGTCCAGAGGAGGAGTTTACAGCTGAAATGTGGTCAGCAATGCTGGGCAGGCGGCATCTGCAACATAAACAGCAGCAGCTGGGATTGCCGTCCCCGGCTGCGGAGGTCTGGCCAGTGAACACCAGAGTGCATTTTTCTCATTGCAACACAGACTTCTAATCCCGATAAGATGCAGCCTTTCTGCTGATTCTGAAGAGGGCCTGGGGACTGAGCTCAGCTGGAGATGTCTACATTTGGGTGAGACGCATCCTACTCAGAGTGCTTTACCATGTGTTCAAGCAAGTTCTGGTATAGTCAGGTTCTCACTAGCATCTCCTGTTGCTGTGTTAAAGATAGTGGTAACTTACCACGTCCTAACAGAGCAATGAAATCCTGTGGTTTTTAGTGGCTCCATCCCAGTCTGTAAGTTCTGGAAATAAATATGCAATTATCTTTTCAGACACTTCATTGACTCTCTGCACCCTGCAGACTTGCAGTCTGGGAGGCTGAGCTAGGCAGGCAGCACATTGCTACACAGGTGTGACAGACCAACTGAAAATGTAGGTGGGCCCCAGATCTTTCTTGAGCGAAAGATCCTGTGAGAAAGGAGGGAGGGTGGTCATGCCACCTGCAGAACTTACACCTTTGCCAGCTAACAGTATGAGCATGACTCCAACATGGAAGAATGATGAACTGTCAGTTTGTCACACCTCCTTGGTGCTCTAAAGCCAATAGACAGTTTTCAGATTTTCAGTAATCATCTGTTTTCTTTTGGAAAAGGAGGATTTACTTTCCCCACGCTTCCTTTGTAGGAATGTTTCCTGCAGTTTTGAAGGGTAGTTTTTGGTCTAAACCAAGAGAAAATGGTGGTCTGCAGAATAGTGAGCTTATAGGCAGAGTACTGAAAAGCAAGAAGGCTGACATTCGCTTCTGGTCTGAGAGGAGATGATTTTCCTGGAGCACTGTCCTGTCCCCTTATAGTGGCTTCAGTTTGCCTCCCAAATGTCTTGATTTGGTCCTAATGATGTATTAAATTCCCTTCATATTAGATCTTATTTTCTCAGACTGTTCCTTGCAGGTCCTCTGGGCAAACAGCTTTGTGCACAAGCACAGCTGCTAATTTCAGTGGAAATGCCACATTTCATGCCCTGACTCCTTGTAGTGTTAGGCAGTGAAGTTCCAGCCCTGTTGCCTGTCAGCAAATCTCCAGCCACATAAGTGCATCTCAGTCTGCTTGGGATGGGAGGAGTGAGGGAAGCTGTTCTTACTTTCCTCCACAGGGATGAAAACAGAAAACCCCCACTGGTGTGAGAGTTACCCAGCTGTTTCCCTCACTGATGGGCTTGGTTCTCTCACCTTAGGTCCAAAGCAGACAGTAGTTGATCCCATTTTAAGCTTTGCTTGCTGAAGTCAGTTGGAGGACTTAGTCCTAACTGGCCAATCTCCTGGCCTCCTCCAGCAGTCTTTTCTAGACTTGATGCCTTCTGTGCTTGAACATCTTCAGCAGTCAGGATATGTGCTACCTAGTCATGGATGCCTTGGTACTAATGCTCTTAGTGTGGATGCCAGCTGGAAGCGCAAGTCATCCAGGTTGACATGGAGGCACTCGGTAGCATCCAAGAGTCTTGAACCAGTTGTCTGTCTAGATGGGAGTCTCAAGGACACGGGGACCAAAGTGGTGTGCTGCTGTGTTGTGGAGAGTGCAGAGCAGTGTTGGCAAGATGAAAATATGCCCAATTGATAGAGCAGGGATAGCCCTTCAGAGGGCCAGAGCTGAGTCTCTGCTGGGCGAAACAAGGACTGTTCCTCTCTGCCAGGGGAGCCTAGTTCCCCTTCTCATAAAGAAGAGGCTGAAGGTTATTCCTTTTTCTCTGGAGACAGTCCAGGATGGAAAGGCAGGCCTTTTGAGGTGTCTGTAAATGTACATAATGACATCGCCAATGCTTCTTGTTCTCTTCCTTGAAGGAGGATCCTCTCCCTGGTCTTTCAGTTTTCCAGAGTGTCTGTCCCATTCACAGTAATGCCATCAGGTTGTTCCTGGTGGTTCCCTACTGATTAAGGACTTGCCAGTCTGTCTGCGTCAGTATAGAACTTACCCTTCATAGATGAGGAGAGAAGGGAGATTTCATGCTCTCACCAACAAGTGGGGAGTTATCTGGTGTTGCAGGGTGCTACACGTCAGCTTTGGGCACCAATAATGGGGTTCAAACCAGACACCTCTGATGTTAGGACCCACAACAGTCTGATTGCTCTCTTCCAGCTTTTCTAACAGGTTTGGGAGATGCTCAGGAAGACCTTGTTCCTTGCAGTGCTCTCCGGATCACACTGAGCTCCCAAGGACCCCGAAGCCAGCACCCAGCCATGTCTGCCCATGTCTGTACATCTGATCTCCTCATACTGCTGGACTCTGTGTCCCTTGGGCTGGAGTCTGTTTGTCTTCAAGCAGCTTGTCTACCAACTTCTTTGGACAGAGCATCTCTGTAAAGATCTGTGTGTTACTAGTCCTCTATCAGGAAAGGATTTCTCCTGTATTCCCAAATGAGAGTTTTATTGATGTGTTGGAGTGTGAAGGGAAGTTTACCTCTCTCCCAAAACTCCAGTTCATTCTGCAATACAGATCTCCATCACACTGGTTGTTTCTCCTAGCAAGCAAGCGGGATGGGCTTGCCTGCTGCCTCCTGAAATCTTGCTAAGGTTGTGCAGCGAGGCATTGCATAGGTTTAGTGTAGAATGGCAGGAACTTCCTTTTCGGGGATCTGAATCAGCTGCCAGCCCTGTTTTATTATTTTGAATACTGGGAGAATGTGGGGAGGGATGATCAAAGCAAAGGGAGGGAAAAAAGGGAGAAGGCAGCTGTTTCCATTTATGGGTTACGAGAAGCAGTTACAGCACTTGTGGACTTTTATAGAAAGTAACCCTGGCTGTGGGGAAAGCTGGGTTTTAATGAATTCAATTACAATGCTGCATGGAACTGAGTGGAAAGGCCCCATAAACAGCCTGTTTTTATAGGATGGAAGCACAGTTTACAGCCACCTGAACTAGAAAGCTCTCCCTCAAGAGAAAGTGAGCACCAGAGCAAATAGGCAGAGGTGAGGATGGAGCCAGCTCTGAGCTGAGCTCAGAAACCCTCCTGTACACAGCCAAAGGGGGTAAGGTTTGTCTGGAAGTACCCTTTGAAAACTCCTATCTTGAACAACATGGACTGATTATGAGCTGTTTGTCCTGCTTTAACACAGGGTCTGAGGCACTGGGACCCGCCTGCTGCCCAGGCAGGCACCATGCTCTCAAGATCTTTTCTGATCTGTGGGAGCTGCCTGAAGATGAGGTGCCAGCGCACAGAAAGCCTCTGCCCCTTTTTTCCTTGCTTTTGCTCCCACGCCAGGGATCCTTGCACATGTGGGAGTCTTTTGGTATCCCCGTCACCAGTCTTTATAGCTGCAGGCTTTACTTCTGCTGCCACAGGCTCATGGCCTTGAGATCCTGCAGCAAACAACCCCCTTGGCCAGATCCACTTAATGTGGAGGCTGTATGGGAGGTGCCCTTCTCCTTCTTCCCCCAGGGTGCAGTAAAAATTTGCCCTCCTTTGCTGTTCCCTCTCTGGAGGGTCCTGCTTCCCTCTGAGCCATGGGAGGGTTCTGACCTGCAGTGGTTTTCTGCAAGTGGAGCCCGTGGGGAACCATGCAAGGTCTCCAAGGGGGACAAGGATCGCTCGTGCAAGGAGCGGGGATCTAAGGGTCAGACAGACCTACTGTCTGCTCCCTCACTGATGGGACCTTTGTCCTCCCATAGTCAAACCTGTAAGCCTTCAATGGGGTTTTAAAGGAGCCTGTTCCAGGAAGGTTACAGACTCAACATGCTGTCTAGAATAGAGGGACGTTCAGGTCCATGTTCATTGATCTCCTGAACCTTCCCTCTCAAGCTCATGCTTCTCCTGGGGAACACATAAGCTCACCATCCCTATGCTTTGGCCCATTTTTTGTGGAAGCTTAAACAACTCTTGCCACCTCACCAAGTGATGGTGCAGTCCAGGCTTTCATCTCCATAAGCCTGAGGCTGTGACTCCCATTTCCCATGTGAAAAGAATAGTCAGGTTTGCATGATGCACACATGAGGCTGGAGGAAGGCTCAGTGCACAAAGTGCTGTGTAACCAAGGTGTCAGGACAAGGAAAGGATTGCATGACAAATGCTAAGTATATTGTTTTATTTCCCCCCTTTGAGTAACTGCGAAAGAGCACAAACAGGAAAGCTGTTAAGGATTTTAAGACCCGGTTTTATTGTTTTCTCTAAGTGAAAAACTGTCATTGTTTCCCCAAGATTAAGTTTTGCAGGAGTTATTTGGTTCTGAATGTGCGCTAATTGCTCTGGGGACTCTAATAAAAATTGAAAATAAGGAGTTCTACAATTTGGCTTCAAGAAAAAGTATGTTCCATGCACAGTGATTTCTGATTACTCAAAGGCTCTTTTTTTAGCATGTAGCTGATTTATTTTAGTATGTGGGATATGTTTTATCCATGGCCTCTTTTCTACATTGGAACTGAAGGATATAGCACCTGCAGTTTGAACTGCCAGTGATGGAGGGAAACCACTGGGACATGAGCAATGACCGTCAGTTCCCCAGGGGCTCTATAAAGCATAATACAAGCATCAGTGAGTGCTCATATTTCCTTGCTGAGACATGTTTTCTTTCAGCCCAGGTGAGCGCTGGTGTGCAGCAGCACCCAGCCAGGAGAACTGTCACCCTGGCTCTGGCACGGGAGGGCTGGCCCTGGTGACTCTCACCTGAAGCCTGGTCTGGGGCTCCCACAGCACTGCACTGGCCCTTGTCCACCCCAAGTTCCTCCCAGACAGCAAGGCTTGGGGATGTGGGTTGGAGTGGAGAGTACGCAGACCTGACCCCCATGGTGGGTGTGCAGTCCCTCCCCAAATGGAGCTCCCCTCCCAGGCACAGAGTGGTGCTCTTCTACCAGGTTTCCAGGAGCAAGAGAGCTACAAGGCTGAATGATTTGCCTTGTCTCACAAATGCTGTTGCAAAGCAGGGAACTGAAGGATGGGGTGGGTTTCTCAAGCCACAAGCCGAGACTGTAACCAAAATTGCCAGGATTCCTCTTAGATGACCCAAGGAAGGTGAATCCCTTCTGGATCTTCAGAGAGAAGGGCATCTCCGTAGACCCGTGGGCACTGGAAGGGGACACAGCCCCACCTGAGCCGGGACATGGTGTGTCCTACCAGTAGTTGCACACATCAACTAGTAGTTATTACAAAGGGTGCGTAATGTAAGTACAGATGCCCCCCACTAGATGTTGAAGGACCTCTTCTGGTGGGTCCAGCAGATGCTGAGCGCACAGGGAAGGGCTCTATAGGGCAGTGTTGAAAGTAACAGGGTCAGAGGAACAGTAAAGGGAGAACAGAGTGTCCCTCAAACTTGGCCCATGTTCCTCTTTATCCTGCCTTGGAGTTGCACCTTTGAAATAATCATTCTCTGTCTGAGATCCCACCCCAGCCCTGTTCCTGAGACCCTAGTCTTCAGCAGAGGTGCTGCAGGTGTCCTAGAGCTTGGTGTCATCAGGGAGTGACTCGTGTACGGAAGAGAGGACATGAGTTTGGTGCTGTATAGATCTCTTGTGTGCCCTCATCCTGAGTTCACTATGCAATGCTGCTTTCCCCATCTCCAGACTGTAATAGAATAATAGAAGTAATAGAGTTAGAGAAAATCCAGAGAAAGGTAGTCAAAAGGGGATGGAGAAGCTGTCTGACGAGCACAGGCTAAGAAGGCAGGGACTGCAATCTGGAAGAGAGGCTGAGTGGTGATATGATTGAGGTCTTCAAAATCATATAAAAACAAGCTTCCAGCACATGGGAGAAATAAATTAGGATTTTCACAGTGAGAATGGTAAAAGGTTTTTATTTTCAGTCATGTTGAAAGGGCAGAGGTTAAAGCAGAGACATAAAAGGGAGGAGATGTACTTCAAAAGGAAGAACCATGACTATGATCTCTCCATCTCTCTATGGGTTTGCCTCATCAAAGGAACCTCGTTGTGTCCATGCACACACCCTCTGCCCAGGGTAATGTGTTGCACCTGCATTTTGTAAATTCACTGGTGAGCTGGGTCATAAAAGCACATCTGTTCCCATTCACCAGCCACATCACGGGTGGGATCAACAGCGTCTAGATCCAATAGCCATACAGCGTGTTTCGTTCCTGCTCAAAGGGGATGGGAACTTGGAGCACGTGGTTTATCACAGCAGAGCATATTACTGGAGTTGTTTTCGCCCATGGAGCTCAAGGTCTCTGTCCCACAAGAGTGACCAAGGGAACTTTTAAGCTCTTATAAAACCCAAGCCAGACACCCAGAAAAGCAGATTCGTCTCATTACTGTTTCCTTCTCTAAGAAAAGCAGAAGGCAATCATAGCAGGCTGGCTGCAAGGCAGACAGGGACAAGGGCCAGCTGTGGCTGTGTGTGTCGGTGCTGTCTGTGTGTCTGTGTGGCATGGTTTGCATCAAGGAAAAGGGCCAAGCAGGAAACATCTGCCTGGCGCACCTCTCTGAATTCTGCTGAAGAACTCTTCCCTCCATGAGCGCTGCTGCTAAAATTGCTTTTCACTCTCGCACAAAGAGGATGGAAGGTGTGTTTCAGAAATCAGCAACTTGAGAAATCTGCGGCTGCTTTTCAGCAGCCTGGAGATGGGTCCTGGGGCACAGAGAGCGCTGCAGAGGTCTGCATTTTGCAGTGGCCAGCAAACGAGGTGTGAGGGGGGTGCCTCCTGCCCTGATGTCTTGCTTTTGGCAGTCAAACTACAACACCTGGTGATGAAAATAACTTAGAAAGAGCAGGATTAGGGGTTCCTGACCTGGTTGAGTGTGTGGGACTGGGGGGTCATTCGGAGGATGGAGACCCTGGGATGCTCCGGGTTGGGTATGTCTATGCTGTATTCACATTCTGCTGAGTGAGCCCCATCCTGTGGGGTCTTCTCAGGCTGAAGAGCTGTCCCCCAGCCTCTGCCTGCAGCACTATGAGGCAGAACTGAGCCTGGGCTGGAGTAACCCCAGGCATTGGTATGGGCTGAGGACTGTCTGCTGCAGTGGATGCTCTGCTGAAATTCACCATGTCAGTGGCGTGTGACGAAGGTCAAGTACGTACAGGGCTGTGTTAGCAAGCCTGTGGCAAGAGAGTCTTCCCCTCTGTCCAGGGCTTGTGAGACCACATCTGGACACCACATCTGGTACTAGACCTTCAAGTACAAGAAAGAAATATACAAACTGAAGCTAGTCATGGGATGTGTGCCTCCAGGCATCAGCATGGGTTCACGAGGCCAAGGGGCTGGTGGCACCTGAGTGGCAGCACAGACACCTTCTGTTTTTCCTGTCATGACAGCCTTTACCTCTATGCACCAGGAGAAAATGTGGGACAAGCTACTGCTGTGCCTCCCAGCCTGCTCTGAGCACACTCGCAGGAACTGGCTCATCCCTGTCAGCACCAGGACCTGGGCTACAACACCCCTTCTCAGCACTGCCACCACCTTAGGTCCAGCAGAGCATGGTGGTGTTCTGAGTGAGGCCTTCTACAATTTTTCTGAAAGATCCAGAAGAAATCCAGCTCTGCCCTGTATCTTCCAAAGTTACAGGCTGAACTCAAGCAAGATTCAAGGTCCCAACACCCTCCTTCCCCTGGGGTCTGCTCCCCAGCATATCCCACAGCAGGGCAGCCCGCCTTGCCACCCTTCCCAACACCCCCCCGAGCCCCCAGCTTTCTGATCTTGACTCTGAAGTTGTCAGATGAGCGCAGGATCTGCTCTCTTTCTCCTTCACCTCCAGCACCATGGGAGCCACATCAGAATGTGCCTTTCTCCTCTGTGCAGTCCCTGTGCCTCCTGCTCACCCTCTGGACACCCTTGCAGTGCTAGGGTGAGGACAGAGCACTCACAAAGGAGCTGCTGCCCTGTCTCCGCCAAGCCCGAGGGAACGGGGTGCGGAGCAGAGAGACAAAGCAAAGCTGCAGCACGGAGCAGCCCAGCTCAGCATGAGCTTGAGGAAAAGCTCATGCTCAACTAAGCAGCAGGATTCTTCTCCAAGCCTTCCTGTGTTGCAGCAGCCAAGCGGTTACACAAAACTGAAGTGGGAGCCTTTCCAGTTCCTAACGCAGGGAAGAAAATTAAAAATAAATCATTTTCCACCAGCCATTCAGCTTCAACAAAAGCTGGGAGACTTCCAGAGCCAGTCTCTGAAAGAGCTGCTGTGTGGTTTCCAACTCCTCACATAATCAGGGCAAACTTTGCTGCATCCCTGCCCACCCTCTTTGGGACTGGTGCTTTCCTGCAGTAGGTGCCAGCCTAGATTTGCTGGCCGCAGTACAAATCCAGCCATCATCCCAAAGTAAGTGATGGGGCATTTCTGCTCTCCTCCCTCCCAACCAGTTCTTCCCCATCTTCTCGTGGTCCCGGGGCTGTGCAGGACTCTGGGGCAGAGCGGGGCTGGAGCAGGGAGTTGGTGGCTGTCCTGCATTGCTGTCCTGTGGCACTGGGCACATGACACGTGGTGAGCTGCTGTTGCAGGGATTCTGATAAACGAAGCTAATAGCATTCAGCTTGCTTGGATCTGGGCTGCAAGAAAGGGCAGCATCAGGGGGCCACAGGGGATGGGATCCTCAGTCCCTTCTTCCTCTCTGCCATCTTGCAGTGGAAACACCAAGACCAAGCACTGGGGAGGAGGTGGAAAAGCTATGGTTAGGACTGGATCATGGATACCTTGGCTTCCCTTAGTCTTTCCTACAGCAGAAATAGCCTCTTTCCAACATGAATCCATGGTCTTCTGCTTATGTGAGCCTTACAGAGCTGGTCGGGTCCATATCATGGAACTGCAGCTTAACAACTGGCTACAGCTCAGCAGGGCCATTGTAGCCACCAGTGTGAACAGTCCAGGCCGGGACATGTGCCAGGTCATTCCCTTTTCTTGTCAGCCCCTTTTTTGTATGCTGACCCATGTTACATCTGCTGGAGGCTGGGAGCAGTGGATATGCATGGGATGCTCACCCTACCCACGGGACACAGGGAAGCAGCAGTCACTTGAGAGGATGCCTGAGCCTGCAGAAAGGGCAGGACTTGTGGTTGTGTGAAAATCCACTGGTGGGAATCCAGACAGCACCTTCCAGCCCTTACCTGTGCCAGAGAGCACTCTGCAAAGCAAAACATAAAGAACAAGCAGGGACATGGGGGATATCAGCCTGTGGTCCAACTCAGTCTCCTGTCTGTCAGGCTGTAGTGCTTTGGGGCAACAGAAAGGAGCCCCAGAGGGGGACTTCTGAATACCCACACCACCCCTTCCCCCTGTGATGCAATCACCCCTTCCCCCTGTGATGCAATGCATCCTCTCCCAACGGCCTGGTTGAAGCTGTGGCTGCTTTGGGCCAGAGGCTGAGCTGCACTTTGATGCTTTCTTAGAGTTAACAGAAGGGTGTTAAGAGTCCGTCTTTGGACTCTATCCAGCATTGGTAACCCTCCAGCTATTTTCTGGAGGCAGATGTGGACAGTTGCAACCAGCTGCTCACCCTCGGTTGTCTTCTTTTGAGTCCAAGTTGTGGTATCACAGACTGCCTCCTCTTCCCTTTGCCCATGTGCCTACCCCACATGGCTGGGGAAGGCAGCAGCTCACACATGAGCCCTGCCACACGTGGCTGTGTCATGGGGTTGTAGAGTGGGAGAGACTCTCTGCAGCTAATGTGGGACACACTGCCCAGGCTGCACAGTTGAGTGTGGCAGGAGTCAGCTGCATGACTTCAGTATGAGGCATCACCATGGGCAGTTGGAAAAGGAACCATGGCCCATTACAACCCAACCTCACAGTTCCTCTGGAGCTTCTGGGAAGCCTCAGCCACCCATAACCTGAGTCTGCTTCAAGTGACTGTCACCACAAGCATAAATCACATAGCTTGTTGGGTAATTTGTGATGGGTTTATATACACTCTATACACTCAGCTTGCCTGCAGACTCCAGGTGCACGACAGCCTCCATCCATGTGTGTGCAATGGAGGATGGATCCAGCAGCAGACATACAAATCTCAGAGGGGTCAGGAGGCTGTGAGAGCCCTGGATCTCTTCTCCTGGCTCTGCTCAGACCAGTACACTGGAAGCTGGGAGCTGATGGTCTTCCTGGCTCAGCAATAGTCTGTGCATGTATACCCCCAGGCTTCCCTGGTGCCCCTTCTCCAGCAGGAACCCAGGCCAAGGAAGAGCATGCCCAAAGGTTTAACTATTGACTCTTCAGCCTCCTATGGCCCTTCCTCCAGACCATAAATGTCTCAGTTAGACTTCACAGAGGGTAAACCAGAGTAGGCATAATGCAGTAGTTTATATGTAAGAACAGAAATGGTTTGTTTTTTTTTTTTTTTTTAATATGAATATAACTTGGTTAAAGTCAGGAGGAATGGATGGGACATCACACTTACTAAGGTTTGCCAACATTTCTTACTCAGGCCTGTCTCCTAACCACATTTAGCTTCCTGTTTTCTGGTTGTGTATAGCTGTGCCAAGCTTTAGCTGTTGGAGTGGAATTTAGCTTGGGTGGTGTCTGGTTCCTACTTCAGATATTGGATGGATGGCAGGGAGGTGGGGAATTTCAACCCAGACACTTTGGCTGCTTTTAAAAAATTGGACTCGAAAAAGCCACATTTATCTCATGTTAAGAAGAAGGCCAGCAAAGCTTTGCTGGAAAGGTTACTCCAAAAGTTTGAGTGTGGTCTCTGTGTTGCATGTCTGTACCGTGCCTTCACTATGGGAAAGTCAAAATTTGGCCCATGTTAGCTTTTCAGTCTGACTCGAGATTTCAGTGTGGTCATGCTCAGGAGAGTCTTGGTAGTTTTGCAGGTAAATTCCTTGAAGATGTTGCATTGGCTTGGCCCTGCTGTCAGTGCATGGGAAGACCAAGTGCTTGGGACTGATTTCCTGTCCTGGATTTGGTGGGACAGAGATTTGCAGGTCTTTCCTCTTCAATTGGGATGGCAGAAGAACAAGCAAGAGGAGACTTGACCCACATGTGCGAACCTGGGGACTGTCCCAGGGGGTTGTTTTCACCTCTCTTGGGAGGGCTCAGCTCCTGTGGGTGGGATGCCGGGCCACAGGACACTGACGTGCTGGTGTTCCAGGAAGCCTAGCCTGGCCTTTCTCTTGTCAGGGAGAGGCAGGCTGGCTGAGAGAGGGGCCAAAGGCCCACGAGAGCAATCCCAAGAGAGGATGTAAGCTGATCCCTCCACAGGGACTTGACACAAATATCTGCTGCCAAGCTCCCCCAGCCAGGGCTCTCTCCAGCCAGGTGGCACATCTGGGGACTGATCCACCCAGCCTGAGGTAGACCTCTAAAAGTGCACAGGCAATGCTGCCCTGCCTGTCTTCATCAACTCCATAGCAAGCCTGGCCCGCTAGCTCAGGCAGGTGTCTGTTGATGGCACACGATCTGTGGTGACCAGACACAGTCCTCCAGCCTGGGGTCACCTCATGGAGAGGCACCACCGTCCCCTTGCCATTCTGCATTGTACAATACACTCTGTAAGGGAAATGTCGCTATATCAATGATTTTGATAGTTCAGATTTGCTTACAATTAGCTCAAACACTTCTAGCCTGGCTCTTGGTTTGTTGGTGTGTCTGGGGAGGACTGTTGGGGAGGATCTGTCTGTAACACAGGTGTCTTTCTCTGTGGATCTGCTGGGTGGAATTGGACATTCAGTGGGCTCATTGTCAAGTTTCTCCTGAAACCTGCAACCACATAGTCCCTTTGCTCTTCTTTAATTGGTCAGGGAAGGACTTAATGAGGAAAGAAATCAGAAGCCCTTTCTAAGGATCACTGCTGCACTTGGCTGTTGTACTGCCATGGCTGAAAACCAGGGAGGACCAGAGCGTGCAGAGGGAAGACCACTTGAAGTGTTCTGCAAAGAATGGGCCGTGGGGTGGGTCTGGGAAATGGCCTGATATGGGCCAGCAGCAGGGTGGCAGGAGATCAGTGATGTTCTCCTCTCTGGCCTGGGTCTCACTTTCTCTGGTCCCTTGTTACAGGCAGGGATCGTGCATCTGTCGGAAGCGCCTGGCTGTGCCTAGTGCGATAGGTGCGGGGATGCTGTGTGTTCTGTGACAGCGGGGGATTCACACGGATGCACGTGGAGAAGAGGTAAAACCATCAGCATTGCCTCAAGGAGCCTGCTGTGGCATGCGCAGCCCTTGAGGACCATTTCTCCCCGTGCGGGGCTCTGAATCCCCCAGCCCACTTCGTCTCCCAGCTGTGGGGAGCAAGACACAGAGAGCCAGACAGGATTCCTGGGCTGTGGGACTGGAGCAAAGTCAGCCCGGGACTGAGGTTCCCCTTGGGATCTGTCCTGCTTAGCCATCAACTCAGCATGTACCTGTGTGGATCTGCCCATACCCGGGCTGTAGAGGGGCGTTTGGGGTCAAATCCCACCTCTCCCTTGTTCCTTGACCAGATGCAGAGGAATCATCAGCAGGGAAGAGGCTGCTGGTATCTCCACAGGGTGAGGGGCAGTAAGAGGGGAGGCAGCTGCAGCCCAGCACTTCTTGTTGTCAAGATCTAGTAGACCCCTGCACTGGCCAAGCAATTAGTGAGTTTACTGCTAATGAGAGCTGCAGCTCAGCAAGTCAGAGCACCCAGAGCCCATCGCTGACATCCAGGCACCCTCATGGTTTCTCAGAGGTGCTGTGTGATTCCTGGTTTACAAAGAGGGAAGCTGAGGCAGGGACTTCAAACGATCTGCTTGAGATGTGATTTGGGAACAGAGTTAGGGGATCCAGGGGATCCCTTCTGCCTGCTGAAATTGATGAGCCAGGCTTCTCGTGCAGGTGAAGATAGATACTGTTTTAAAACAAAATCAGCTGTTACCATGGCTCTGCCTGAGCACCATACAGAAACTCCTGCTTCCAGAAGAGACAAGTTCTGGTTGCATGTGATTGCAGCTGCACGGGTTACAATGGAGAAAAGCTTGGACAGCACTGTGGGGCTACACCCCATGGTGAAGGATGGTGCTTCTGAGACTTGCAAGCTTTGTATCAATGGGCATGTTTGCCAATAAGGTGCCTTTTTATCAGGAAACTGCTTGTCTCATTTAGTGCAATACAGTGTCCTTCCCTTGCCCTACAGAGAGAGCATCCCAGGATATATTCAGTAAAGACACTTTTGCTGGAGTCTTAGCTGGCAACTTACGACACCCTTCAGCAGTCCTTGTGTGTTGGGAAAAGGAACATATTACTCTAGCAGGCAAGAAGTTCTGCAGATGTGCAAAGTCAGCAGGGAGAAGCACACAGGTGGGCACATCACAGCTGCTTAGAAGTGTTAAAAAAAGAATCACACCTATCTCCTATTTCCCCTATTTCTGTCAGGCAGGGAATACTTGGTATCCAGCCTAGGAAAAGCAGTTGTGCCACATTCCTGTCCCCAAGCATGGTGCGGGTCCCCTGTGCTTGTGGCTGAGGCTGCCTGAGGGTAACGGGAGCAGCTGGAGAAGGTGGGTGCCCACACCTTGACGGCTTAGGATCACAACGGCAGATTTTCCTCTCCTGATCTCACTGTGCTGGATAACGAGTGCTAGTCTTTGCAAAAGCATCAAACCCCCCAGTATGGTCCTTCTTTGCTTTTACACTGAGGGGTTGGGAGGGGTGGGGGGCATTTTCCTGTGCTCCGCTTCAAACTGCTGCCCTTGTGAGCTGCTGTCGACAAGTCCGTGCCTTTCTGACAGCCCTTGTGGGCCCTCGTAATGTGGTTTCTTTTCCGTTGTAGGTAGTACTGAGCCTGAGCTGAGCGCGGGGAGGGAGCCCATAAGCGCTGGGACAACAAGCGGAATATGAGTGAGAACAGCCACTTTCCATGGTCTGACGCAGATCGCTGCGAGCTGCATTCCTCGGGCTCGCAGCCGGCTGCGCTGGCCTGGAGCGACAGGGACGAGCAGCTCAGCCAGGCTGCAGAGCCTGCCAGCGGGAGAGCCAGCCCCTGGGACGATGCTCAGCCCTCCCGAGGAGCGGACTGGGAGCACAGGGGCCAGGGGGATGAACGTCTGGAAGCGTCAACGGAGCCGAGCGAGAGGCAGGGTGTGCGGGGACTGGGGACGGGCACCGCCAGTGAGAGCAGCCGTGAGGACGGGCCGGCGCTGGTGAATGGTGTGGACACAGAGCTGACTGCGGGGCGGGAGCAGACGTCACTGCTGCAGCGGGACATCGGCGTGCCCAGCCAAAGCAGCGTGGATTCGGGGGAGAGGGGCTCCCCCACCCAGGAGATAACTAGCAAGGCCCTCAGCAGGGAGCGGTGGCACGACATCCTGGGATCCTCAGAAGCTCTAAGTGCTGACGAGCCAGAGGAACAGCTCGGGTGAGTGTGAAGCCATCGTAACATTGGCTCAGCGCTGGTTTATGTGTGCTGTTTCTCAAGCCTCCTTGGTTCGAGTTACTCTGCTCTGTGTGTAACTCATCAGTTTAAAAAGCTGCAGCTGCTCTCATGGCTGACGGCGGCTTTTCATTCTTTTTCTCTCTGGGTTTCTTACAGTGCTTTTCCCTGTTGCAAATGCAGAAAAGCTGTGATGAGAGCCAGTGTCTGCCCACAGAGTCACTAAAGCAAAGGAGAAGCTTCAGGGATCTCAAAAGTGCTGCACGCTGGTTGTGCTCACTTTGGGGGTGTCCCACTTGCAAGTTGGATGTTCAGCTGCAGCACTTACAGCAGAGTTACCCGAGATAACTTAGGACAAGTACGCCAGCCTGGGGATGATGGAGAGCCAGGCCTCTCTGAGAGGCTGGTGCAGTCTGGAGGTCCCTGGCAGCATGGCTTGCTCTAGCAGTCCCTGGTCCCTCAGTATCCAAAGGACCATGCTGTTAGTAACAGAGGGCATGGCACTGAGCTTTGCTCCCCGCTGCACCTCTGGCAGGTGTTACCGGTGCCTGGGTGGCACAGGGATAGCGGTTTGAGACAAGAGATATGGATTTCATCCTGTTCCCAAGTGCCTGAGATAAACCAGCATGTGTGCAGCACCCCCGATCTCTGTGTCCTCTGTACTGGCAGCCTGACTTCATGTGAGAACTCTCCAGTCTGGGGGACACTCACGCCGGTGCAGTGTCCATGGCTGATTTTATGCCTCTGCAAGTGCCTAGACCTCCCTGGGGCTCTGCAGGTTGGGGGCTGAGGGGAAATGGTTCGTCACTGGGATGAGATGGGGTGCTTCCCATGCCACTCCTGTGGGAGTGCTTCTCTTTGCTACCAGAAATCTTCCAGGGGTCTGTGTTGTAGCCACCTGGGGTTGATGGCCGCTGTGAATCCTATGGCCCTGCCTATGTGGCTGCCCCAGCATGGGAGAGATGCTGCGAGCAGGATGGGAACTGGAGAAGAGCAGCAGAGGTTGTCACAGAGGAGCATGGCCCCCTTAAGAGGAGAAGGTATGAAAAGGACAGGGGGGCCAAGAGGGTCCTGTGAGTCACCTCCTAGTTCTAGTCCAGTGCAGGCTTCAGGCTGAGCCGTTTGTTCAGCACACTGTCTGGAGCGTAGGCAGGAGTGTCAGCAGAGCTGGGAAGCCACAGAGAGTGTGGGCTGATGACAGGCATCCCGAATTCATTGTGTCTCTAGTGTTGAACAGGCTCCCCTACAAAAAGCTGGTGGTTTGTTTTACCCAAGACCCCAGCAGCAGGGAGCAGCCCTGTTCCCACAAACACAACTGAAGGTATTGAAGAGGAAGAGTGTCCAGTGCAGGCTGCTGATGTCCAGAGAGCTAGGAGAGTCTACCCCAGGCAGGTCCCACCAGCCCCATAAGCTATGCTGTCAGGTCTTGGAGGTCTGCAAGTCTCTCAGGTTTCAAGGGAATCATATTTGCTTGGTCTGTGGCTCCCTGACAGAGACTGAGAGTTCAAGAGGAAGCTACCGGTGGTGAGTGAATGTTGCTACAATCACTGGAAGTGCAATTATTTTAAGGTACTAAGGCACGAATTGGGAGAAGTGGCAGGCTGAGGATTTGGAGATGATGCAGACTGACTGGGCTTTACACGCACAGCCCATGATCTTACTCTTTAAACTTATTCACTTGAATAGCAAATAAGTCTTTTGGGAAACTGAATGCACAGGGGACAAGTCACACACTATATTCAAAGGCAGAAGGGCAGCTGGAAAACTTCAAGGACACAGCTGAAATCTGTGAAACCGCTTATTGCCTAGGGATCGGGTTAGCTTGCTGTGTTTGAGCTCCTTAGTACTTTGACCACCTATTTTTAGGCTAAATGGCAGAAACATGTGTCTGGGCAAAACACAGCACGGAGATGGTCTTTCCTGACCATAGGTGACTATCTGGCTCTCCTAGATCAATGTGGGTCAGGAGTAAAAAAGCTGACAGTTGGACAGAGCCACCAGTAGGTTACTGTCATCCTGCATCATCTCTGAGTTTCCCCAGTTCTTTCTTTACTCCCCTTTGGTATGTTGCTGTTTCTGTTATGACCCATTCTGAATATAGGAGAACCTGGGGTTTCTCTGTCTCTGGCCTAATGTTTTACTGATGAGCAGTCAACGATTTGTTCTTGGGGAACAAATCACTTTTCATCTGCAAGTAGATGCTCATATGATGAATTTTGTCCCTGGGTCTTAATGTACTTTACAAGAAGGGACTGAGTCTTGCTCTTCCCACTGAACCAATGGAGAATTAACAGGGAAAAAGTCATCCAAGGTCATCAACTCCATGGTAGGTCTGGAGAAAGAAACCATGATTGCCCTGCTGAAGGTAGGTTAGCTCATCTATGCAGGAAATGCTTGTTAAAAAAGTCAGGGAAAAAGACAAAACTTTAGTGCTTGTGCTTCAATTTGCATTAACTGAATCCTTTTTGCCCCTTTTTTAGTTTATCCCATGCCACCCACTGGCATGCCAATATGCCATTTGTCAAAGCCCTATTTTCCTATCATTGTGGCTCTGTTGCCTAAAGGTCTTTCCCCTTCCCAGAAGTCCCCAACATTGGTCCTGCTGGTCTCAGGGAGTTTGCATCTCTGCAGTCAAACCAAAAGCTTCACCAGTGAATGATATTCTCTGCTTCCAGCCCCATTAAATAATGCAGAAAGGTCAAACTTGTTGGTAGAGGAATCCCCACCTTTCTCTTGTAGGCGCAGTTAGTACCTGCAGGCTTGGGACTGCTGCCTTTGCCCACACATTTCCTCCCATGGCAACATGTAGCCGTTGAGCAATTCAAATTCCATTAAATAAAGTTTCAGAAAAACTTCCCAGAAATCCTTCAGCGCTCAGGCAAGAAAGTCTTGATTTCCATCACGTCCTTCTCTGACAGGCCTCCCCACTCCACCAATGCAGCAGACTAGGCTTTACTTTATTACAACTAATTAACCAGTGAGAAGTGAAATGTAAACAGCTCAGTGCATAAAAATCCAGTACGGTTCAGCTGCAGTAATAACCAAGTGCGTTGCTCTGCATGCCTTGCTGTAAGCAATAAAACAGCATTTCAGAGCTGACTGGGGAAAGCGGAACAGGCAATTAGATACAGGGTTACTTCAATATGCTCACAAAAGCTTGTGATTACCATGCAAATAAATATTCAGATCCTTATTTAAGTCAAGAATTGCCTTCCCTGCTGTGTAATAAGTAACGACGCTTCTCTGGGGGGAGGCTATGCCAGGTCCATCCACACGCGAGGTGTTTCGCTGTCTCATGCCTTAGCCTGGCTTTGCCTGAGTTAGATGCAGACGGTGCTCCAGGGCTCGCGTGAGCTGTAGAAAGTCTCTTTGTCCTCTGTCTTTGCTGGGACTACACAAGGAGAGATGTGATGTGCCTGACTTGTTGGTGCCCACTGACCCATCCAGGACCATGGCTCCTGCCCTGGTCTCTGCAGTCTGTCCCAAATTGCTGGAGCGTTTGTAGGGACACAGACTTTCTCTCTTCATTACCTGCTGTACAAGTTTGGGCTCAAGCAATAAATAAAGGGCTGGAAAATACAAGCTCTGTGGTGTGAACAGTTAATGGCAAGGACTCTGTTCAGTGTCATGAGAGAGCGCAAGCTGTCTGACTTGGGATTATGGCAATGTGGGACCTGCTAAGTAATATCTAGTGCTTCTTGGCTCTTGATGGGCTTAATACCCAGGAGCAGCCAGGAGAATACCTACAGGCACAGCTGCAGTGCACGACGCCCCTGGGAAACACACGCTGTGCACCAGACCTTGCATGGCCTCCTGCATGGGTGCTCCTGCACAATGGCACGCTGGTGATGGGAGCGAAGCGATACAGGCAAGGGCACTGTGATGGCTCTCTGTGAGGACCTTGGGAAACCACAAAGGCCCAGGGTTTTTCCTTCATGTGTGGAGGACACATACTCTATGCAGGGGAGGGGATGTGCAAGTTCCCTGGGGACGGGGGCTGTTGCAAGGAGTTTGGCAAAGGGGCGTAACACCCACCGCCGGGTGCAATTAAGGCTGTGAAGTACTTCCTGTCTCAAGGGGACAAAGTTTTCAAAGTTCCTCCTGCTTTGTGGAAGGAGGGAATCTTTTCTGTACGCAAAGTCATGGCCAGGCACTGCAGTTCGCCCTGCGAGGATGGGTGGATTTGTAAAGCCAAGCATTCCTGAGGATGAGGGGCCTTTGGGCTGCAGCAGACGTGGAGCTGCTGCTTTCTGCCTCACTTCTGCTTATGTCCGGTTTGCTGCATGGCCAGCTCTGCTGAACTGGATCAGAGTTTTCTTAAGCCTCGAGCTCCTGAAATCAAGGGATTATGTGGGTCTACAGGTTCAGGTAAGCTTTTACCCATGCGGTTGCAGAGATAGGTTTGAAAACAGCATCTCTGATGGCTCACACCTCAGAGGGGACTTTCAAAAGGTGCAAAAACTTGCTCGTCAGGGCCTGTCAGGTCTCCTGAATGTAGTGTAAGCCACATGTGGTTGTCTCCCTCCTCGCTCTGCCCTTCAGGTGGGTCTGTCCTGCTCCCTGCTGTGCCAGGATCCCCTGTTTTTGCCACAGCTCCCCAGCACGCTGGCCTAGCATCCAGCATCATGAAGAAGGGAAGACAGCATGGCATAGCCACTTCATGGGACCCTGACCTGCTTGGGTTCCAGAGGCTCCTGGGACACTGAGAAACAGGAAACCTGCGAGCACTGGTTTGTCCTCTCCTCTTCAATGGCATTCGCCCTGGCACGTTAGAAACAGGAAAATCTGCCTCTGTTCAAATTCTTCCCCAAGTACACCTTTCTTGCAGAGATGGGAGACAAGAAGTCTGGTAGCTGACTTGTGCTCGCTCCTCACTGTCACAACGGGGCTATGTGCCCCACTGTCATTGCAGTCTTCCCTCCTTGCACTGGTTTTCTGTCAGTTGCCCGCTGTATCATGTCTCACACTGTGACTGTCTCTGGTTGTTGTGGATTCTTGGGGTGAGGAGATCCCTGTTGGCAGAGTACCTCCTGTCCTGCAAGCTTGAGTCTTTGAGCACACTGGCTGTAGCAAACAAAGGTGATAACCTTGAGGACTTCCCGATGTGAAGGGACGCCAGGTCCCATTTTACTGGCTGGTATTAGTGCTCGTGTAAATGCTGAGTTCTTGCTGCCCATGCTGATGGAGGATGACCAGTCCATCTGAGCATCACCACAGTATATGCTGTGCTGCCCATGAGCACTGGCTGCTCCACAAAAACAATGATGATGGTTCCCAGATGGATGTGTTATCATTGGTGTCAAGGTGTGCATTCACTAGCCCTTAGGGCTACTGTGTCCGGAAATGGCCAGCCATTTTCCACCCTGCCTGAGGCATTTTGAAGGACTAGGGTTTCCAGGAATGGATGACACTACATCAGTATATCTGGGCCAGTAAATTCAGGGCCTTATTAACCTGCTCTCCACTCAAGAGACAGCCTTCTCTCCTCACTACTTGCTTAGCTGTGCAGTGGAAATGCAGGCAAATCCCTCCTGCCTGGAGAAAAAGAAGTATCTGCCCCAGATCCTGTAATGCTGCGAGTCAACCTGGCTTCAGGGTTCCACTGAGCCTTGGCCCAAGCACGGCAGTGATGTTCAGGGGTCCATCTCCACCGTGAAACCAGGGAGCCTGTGTCTGTTGGACAAAATGGGCTGAATGTCTCTGGATTCTGTAAACTGCAAATACCTCGGAGCTGGAAACGTGGTTGGCTGCGGGGGCTGTCAGGAGGTGGTTGCTTTGCTTTCCCTGTTCTCTGCTGTCTGCTGGTGGAGGTGGGACACAAAGCTGTATCTCTCTACCTCTCTTTACCTTTGCTATGAGCAATTCCATAGAGTGTGGTGTGTGCCTCAGTTTCCTCACCTAAAAAGACTGAGCTGTTTTGTAAAGTGTATTGAGAAATGTCCAGATTCCTCTTAGACACTCTCATGGCTCTGCCATGTCTGAGTCACGAGTGTTTTGCTGCCTCTGTGCTAGAGCCACTACCTCCCAACATCCATTTCCAGGTGATGTGCAAGGCAGGGAGTGGGCTGTCACTGATGCCCAGTAGGAAACGTTACTGACAGTAGCTGGGTTTGGGCATGCACAGGGACAGCATCTCATTCACTGGCATGGGAAACTTGCTCATCCCTGATCCACCCCCAGAATTAATCTCAGGGAAACATATTCTGCTGCAAAGCAAGGCCATGCTCATGCAGGGGCACTAGGCATAGCCATGACACTGACACCGGGTTTCCAAGCTGACACAACCATAGTGAGGAGGTGCAGTGCATTGACTCCAACCAGCAAATAAGCACCTATCCACAACCATTCCTTGTGGGATGGGGTAGAGAATCAGAAGAGCAAAAGTGAGCAGACTTGTGGGTCAAGGTAAAAGCAGTTTAATAAGTGAAAGAAAAAAAAAAGTTATGCAAAAGCAATCTCTCACCATCTCCCACCAGCAGATCAATGCCCAGTCAGTCTCTGAGCAGTCTTCGAAAAGACCAGCCCCCCCTCTTTTTTTTTTTAGGTTTTCTTCTGAGAATGACATTATATGGGATGGAATATCCCTTTGGTCAATTCAGGTCAGCTGTCCCCGCTGTGTCCCCTCCCAGACTCTTGCCTACCCCCAGCCTATTTGCTGGGGAGTGAAAAACAGAGAAAGCCTTGACGCTGTGCAGGCACATTCAGCAACAGATAAAACATCAGAGCATGATCAAGGCTGTTTCAGTCACAGATCCAAACCACAGCACCATATGTGCTGCTATGAAGAAAGTTAACTCCATCACAGGCGGAGGAAAAGCAGCTCACTGTTCCCTTAGCTTTCCCCTGTATCACAGTGTGAAATGCTCGGTCCTGACAAAGCAACAGACAGCAGTGTCTGCTGGAAGCTGGGGGGCAGGTTTCACCTGAGAAACCCAGGGTATTCCAGGCAGGTCCTTGCAGCCTCATCTGTTCCAGGAGGGACAGAGCCCTCCCAGCTCTCCAGGGCTCCCAGCACAGGGGCTGTTGCTGGACTTGACTCAGGTGAATTCTCCCCAGTGTAGGTTCATATTGAGACGTACACTGGAATGAAAGTCCCTGCATTCAAATCCGAATCAGGATTGCTGAGAGTCATCCATGCTTCCCTGGAAGGTAGGCTTGTAGGTTCATGCATTTCACAGCCTTCTGTCATGCCTGTAACGCTGTGCCTGAATCTCACAGACTAGCTATAAAGCAGCATGGAGCCTCCCCTGCCTGGGTGTGTGTCCATCACCTTTTACATCCCTCTTGGTGGAGAGAAAACTATTTGTAGGGTGACTTGCACTTCTAGGGTGTCTTGTCTAAGAAAAATGCTTAAATTACAGCCTGTTAATTGTTCCTGAAAAGCTTCTGCTTTTTTTTTTTCCGCTATAGAGGGGGTCAAGAACATTTGCTGCTGACATAAAAAGTTAGATGAAATGGTCTCAATCTTAAGGATATTCATTCTTTTGAAGTAGCCATAATTGGAGGACTTGAAGGAAAAGATAACCTTAAAGGGAAAGATTAAATCCATCCTGGCAGTGGATCCAGAAACAGGTGTCAGATGCAAATGTCTCCAGTTCAGACTTTTTACTGGAACATGACCAAATTAAAGGTTGGCTGGGCCCCTGGGATTGCTTATCATAAAACTGTGCCTTCTTCAACTCTAGAAGCTTGTAACAAGATGGGGAACCAGGCAGGTTATACCACAGAGAGGTCCCAAGGGCCTATAATCACAGCATCCATTTCTACCTGCTATCTTGCCTCCTAGCTCCAAGTGGAACAGTGCAAGCAATTACCTTGACAGTGTTTTCTACATTTCCCCTTTTGGTCCAGGTTTGCTTCTGGAGATGGCAAGCTGAGCTGCAGTGAGGATGACAAGGAACATTTTCAATTCAAAGACATCAGGGATGGGTTCAGCTCAACTTTTGAGAAGATCGTTGAGTCTGACCTTATGAAGGGTACATACTACAGCAGCTTGGACTCTTTGGATGTCCTCTCTCTCACAGATGAGACAGACAGCTGTGTCAGTTTTGAAGCCCCACTCACCCCATTGATCCAGCAAAGGGTCAAGGAAAGCCCAGAGCTCTTGGAGCAGAAATTGACGGCCCAGCAGAGAGAAGCTCTTCACCACATGGCTGCTGAAAAGCAAGAACAGGCAGCAGCAAAGCCAGTGGAGGGGGATTTTGGGAGCCCTCTCAGGCACTCAATTACCAGCAGCAGATCAGAGAACGTGCTGAGCCGGTTGTCCTTGAAGAGTATCCCAAATGGGTTCCATGTGGAAGGGTCAGAGGAAGATGCCACCAAGATCATTAACTCCATCAGGTAAGGCAGGCTGGGAATTCACTGCACAAAGGGCAGTGATATAATAAGCAATAAGACCCTGCACAAGGGTCTTATGGGGTCCCAGTCCGGGAGCAGGGCTCAGAGGACATGACAGAGATGGAGCTGCTTTTTTTCTCCTTGTGCTTCCTCTCACGTGCTGTCATGGCAGAGAGGCCAAACACCACCAGGAAAAGCTTTCCTACCTGTAAGTTAGGACTACAGCTGGGGACCAAGGTCTCATGGCATTAAACCAGCCAGGCTCCAGAGGGCCTGTGTCCGAGTCCTCCCCGTTCTGAAACCCAGGAACCCATGCTGCAGGTGAGCTGCAGAGTCCTGAACCCAGCAAAAGCCAAGGCTCAGCACTCTGTGTCCACATTTGCTCTGGAGGGCACCACCACTCATCTGGCTGCTCACAAATCCTGTCTTTTCTTACAGCAGGCAAAGCTGGGGATCCTCTGGGTAGACCATTACCTTGTCTGTCTGACATCTGCAAAAGCCCTTGGGAGGTTGGAGCACTCAGGCACACTCCCAAATGTGCTCTGAAGTGCAGGGAAACCTCAAGGTTTCACTTAGTGACTGGGTGCTCTTTTAGAGGCCTCCCAAAGGTTCTCCTGCAGGCAGTGAGGAGATCAGTAGAGACTTCATGCTCTGGAACAGCTCGGACCCTAACCATTGTCCCTGGGAGGCAGCAGCTCATCTGCAGGGTGCTTGCTTGCATGAGGAAGCCAGATGATGAGCAGCCAGGTCATGGCAGAGCTGGAGCGAGACCATATGTCCAGGTAGCTATCAGGCCTTCAGTGAGTCACGCTGACCAAAAATGTGTGAATAGGTGCCATAACTGGCCTTAGGCAAGAAAATAAAGGGAAGCAGGCCCACCTACATGGTGCCGGTGGAGCTGCTCAGCGTGGTGTCTATGGAACTAGCTGGCCAGGGCGCCAGCCAGCAGCTGGCAGAGGAGCAGCCCCCCAGTGACAGCAGGTCTGGTGCAAGTCCCTTTGGCATGGTTTGTACAAGTGCAGTTTCTCATCCTTGGCAAATAATCTGAACTAAAAAGCATACCATCTAACCCTAAGATTTCCCAAGAGTTTGTTTCCTACCAGTGGAGAGAGAGAAAGCTTAGCAAGGTGTTGGGGCTGCTTGCTTTGAACGGATACATCCTCATTTCTCAGGGAGAAGTCACCTTCTCTTCAATCTTTTTCTACAAATTTGAAATTAAACGGTACTATTTAATTTGACCTGAAATGAAAGAGGGTTTGTCCAATGTCCTGTCCACAAACTTGGGGTTTTTTTGTATTTTTTGGTTAGGACAAGAAGAAAACAAAATGTGACATTTTCTGTGGCTTTCATTAAGTCACATTGCTGCTCCTTGAATTGTTTCTTGTTTCTGTGCAGTGATGCCAGCTTGAAAGATGCACTCTCAGACTCCGACTCTGACATGGGCAGCACAGAGCAGCTTGACCAGGGCAGCACGGACACCTTGGCGAATGGCTGCAGGGCGGATAGCGAGGCTGCCAAGAGGCTGGCCAAGCGCCTCTACAACCTCGAAGGGTTCAAGCGCTGTGATGTGGCACGCCAGCTCGGGAAAAAGTAAGTGGGGCTTTGGGTTGCACCCAACCTGCAAAGGGCTTGGCTGAATTGAGCATGGCCAGCAGAAAAAGCTGTGGTGGGGAGGGTCTGGGGGTGCACTGGTGGTGCTGGGAGGACAGGACAAAGGCAGGAAAGGACAAGCCTGCTGTTACAAGGGTTTCCTGGATGGAGTCGGGGCTGTTGGAGAGCCTTCCAGTTGAAACTGGTCCAAGCCCAATTCCCTTGCAATCTGAATCCTTCAAGTTGCTTGTGAGTATTGGGCACTGTCACGAGCTGCTGCCCACCAGAACCAAGAGCTTCCTGCATTTGGTAAGGACTCAGTGAGACCCTTCTAAAGCAATCCACAGGCTGAAGAGTTGGGGATCCAGACCTGGATTTGCACTGAGGTCCCTGCCAGTCCCCAGGCTTTTCATGTCTGCAACCCAAAATGTTCTTGCTGCAGTGCCTCCTGACCCAATCTCTATAGGCATGAAGGGTTTGATGGAGAGCCAGGTGCACACTGGAGGTCCAAGCATCTCAGCTGGTAGATTTTCCTGGGTAAGACAGAAGGGAAATAAAAAGTGTTTATTCGAAAGTGGGAGAGTTACAGAGATCTCTTAGAGACAGAGTAGCAGTAACGAATGCAGCAGTAACAGATTATTTTAGGATACCAGTGGGTGTGAGGACACCAATCCACATCATCCTTCTCCTGGATCAGATATAACCTGTGTTGCTGGGGTTTTTTTTTAGGTTCTTGAAATGTCTCACTCCTGTCCAGATCAGCAGTGCACAACTGTCCCTCAGCAAATACCCAAGATTTCAGTACCAAGGATCATCTGTAACTCCCAGCTTAGTCCTGGGGCAGAAGGAGCTCATGAATGATCTCCTAGAGATGCTCTTTGTGTCACCTGGCAGCATTCCCATTCTTCTCTTTGGCTGTGATTCTTGTAGCAGGTGCATCGCTGGTTGCTGCTGCTTCAAGTCTCACATCCTTCTTTCTTGCAAATTTGCCATGCCAGCTCACTGAGTTGGGGAAGTTTCAAGCAATGGGTCTCTGCGGGTGCATCTATTTCCCGTTGCTAGTTCCTGCAATCCTCACTCACACCTGCAATCCTCATACCTTGGAAAGCTGTTTGGTGACCCACATTTAGGAACCTTTGAAAGAAAAATTTTGTTTTCACCAGCTGGGTTTTTGATATCTGAAACACTTCCCAGCATAAGACCTGGATAGAGCTGCAGACTCTTGGACCACGCAGGTGGATTTGCAGAGCAAGAAAGAAAGAGGGATAGGGATAGGGATAGGGATAGGGATACAGATAGGTGTGGTTTAAGTTGGTCTTGCTCACTCAAGGCAACATAAGACCAACCTACAGTGGTGGGAGCAGGGTAAGTTTAAGTGATGCTTTCAGGCCAGCTCCAGGTAGGACGTGAACTGGCTAGGAGGGTTGTTCAAAAAGTAAAATCTCATTTTAAGGCTTTTTTTTAGCTCATTTTAAACCCTTTTTTTCCCCCCTCTTTGTGAACACTGACGATTTTATCAAAAAAACCAAAGAACAAACCAAAACCAAAACTATTCATCATTGTCAAACAAGGAGAAAAGAATTGACGATCAAGGAAATGGAGGCTGGATATCTCCAAACAGTTTCTTCCCAGCTGACACAATTCTGTGAAGTTAACCTCAAGTCCAGAAATTACTTTTGTCTCTCTGAAGAGCATGTGTTTTGGCAACTAAACTTCTCCATGGAAGATGCTTCTTCCTGGACTGGTCTGTGGCGTTGTCTCAGCTCTGTCACTACCCATGGCCACATGTCTCTTGCTGAATGGAGGCTGAGCTGTCTCAGCTGCCAGGCCATGAAGATGGTGGTGCCAGGCACTTCCTTGCAGGGTTTCCCAAGAGAGCACTGTGCTCACAAAACCATGCAGGCAGCTACAGAGCAGGCAGCAGAGCACAGTTTCAGCATCGTAGTGCACGGAGAACTGGGGGTCTGTCAGAGCCCCATGGGCAGTATAGCACGGGCACACAGCCTATTTTCTTCCCCTGGAGGTTAGATTAATTTTACTTAGCCAAACTTGTTATGGACAATCTTTTTTCTGACCCAGGTGACTGTGGCACAAAAAGGATCCTGGACACCACAGTCTTAGCTCTGTAGGACGGTGTGATTCAGACTGTAAAACAACACCCATCTGTGCATGTCCAGGCACACAGGAATGAAACTGGGAGAAAAGCCCAGGGCTCCCATGTTACCCCTGGGGTGGCTTGACCCAGCAGGTCAGTAAGTGCCCTTGGTGCCCAGACCTTCCCAAACCAGGCAGAGGGAGGAAGTGTCAAGCTGGGCGGTAAGGTGAGAGGAGGTCTGTAGAGGCTGTCTGTGTGGCAGGGCCACCAGCCAGAGGACACCAGACATGTCCCCATGGGAAATGCCTTGCTGTTCTTGTGGGGATGTCTTGTGGGGCAGTCTGAGCTGCATGTTGGAAGTGTCACCCCTTCCTGCAGGAGGGGCTGGGACTGGCACAGAAAGAAGGACAAATCTTGAATGAGGAAACCAGAGC
Source organism: Pterocles gutturalis (assembly GCF_000699245.1). NCBI lineage: Eukaryota > Metazoa > Chordata > Aves > Pterocliformes > Pteroclidae > Pterocles > Pterocles gutturalis. Next base: position 8,241 of record NW_010139920.1, on the reverse strand, counting down.
AAGCTGCTAAGCCCACCTTAGTGCAGGCCATGGTCTTGCCCTGGCTAGTGTTGGAGCTCTGTGTCCCAGGCATGCCTGGGCTATGTTGACTGGGTCTGGAGTTCAGGGAGAAGGGTCCCATCAATGTCAGTGAGCCCCCAGCTAGACATAGGGGTTTGTTGCTTCCTGGGGGCTGGCTGCCTTCAGGTGTCCTGCAACACTGTCTACTTCCCTTGGCAGAGCCTGCAGTCCCTGCTTGGAGCTTTTCCTAGAAGAGAGGGACCAAGTCAGGCAACCAGGAAGGCGTGATGGGCACCCAGGCTGGGGACTGCTGGCACAGGTCACTTGTCTGAGGGGGCTCACAAATCCGCTATGGACACCCGCCTTCATCCTGCCTAATTATAGATCTAGTTAGGGATGTAAATTAGGGTGTAGGTCCCAGTTTAGGCCATGGAGATATCTCAAGAGCAATTCAGCCTACCCAAGATCTGTCCTGGGCTATAGACATGCCAAGTCTTTAGGCTTCAGGGAGCCTTGGGCAAGGCCAGTCCTCCACACCCAGCTTGAGGTTAAGTGGGGGGAGTCAGACACTCTCCTCCCCTATGGATTGCTGCTGTGCTGCAGTACGTGGCAGTTGTTGCTGTGTGCCTAGTGCCCGAGTGCCCAAGCAGGTTCCCGGGAGACCTGCTAAATAGGTGCCCAAACAGAAGGAATTAGACCTTATCTTCTGGGAGACTACAAGTGCACATGTGAGGTGGGACCCAACCTGTGGAAGGGAGAGTGCTGGCTAGTTCCCCGCACTGGCAGAGCCAACGCATGAGGTCTTCTGCAGATTTAAGAACCACAAGGATCCCAGTGGAGGTCTGGGGCTTGCTTGGTTCTGCTTGTTCTTTGGCACAGGGGGAAGATGTGGTGACATCTCCTTCCACAAATGTGTGGCCATCTTCTGCATCTCGCATCACCTGGCTGTGAGGTTCCAAGACAAGTGGAGAAGTCTCCCTGGGAAGCCGGCAGGAATCTGCACACCCATCGTTGTGGCACTGCTTCAGACAGACTAACCTGGGGGGCCACAGGGCCATGACGACATGTTCTGTCTCAGAGCTAGCAATCCCAGATTATGATGGTTTTATGTGTGTGAGGCCTTGAGGCTTCGTACATCTTTGAAATAGTCTCCTGTGCAAACTCCAGCACCAATACTTATGTCCTGCCTGTCAAAACTCGGCCTGGACCTCTCCCCTGGAGCTGTCATGCTGCTCTGCTTGATTGTGCTGTGTGTCATGCTCCTGAACAGCATCTACGCCAGAGGCTTTACAGCATCCACCTCACAGCAGATGAGACAATGCTGTAGGAAAATCAATGAGTTCTGCCTGTGACATGTCCCGGGGTGAAACTGGATGTGCAATGCTTAACAATACACTTTTCATTTTGTGGGGAGAAGGAAAAGGAATTGTATATGGCAAAGGCTGAACATACTGAGCTCACCTCCCATTTCTTGCCAGCATTCATTGATTATTCTTGCACTTCTGCTACCTGAGTTATGCAGGTAGAGGAACTTAAAAGCACTTAAAGCAACATGTCTCCAGGCATCCTTCAAAGGGAATGGTTTCTGGAGAAGCATTCAGGGGTGAGCAGGGCCAGAACCTTGACTGAGCTCTCCTGCTCCAGTTCCCAGGGGCATTTGTCTGAGATGCGGTGAGAGGGTGGGATGAGAGCCAATGTGGAATGGAGAGCAGGAATATTGCAGCAGGAGGGGACACGTCCAGCAATGGGGGAGGGCTAGCTAAGGGAGAAGGTGCCCGACAAGCACAGGACATCCTTATGGCCTCCTCTTCCTCCTGGCTGGGTTGGGAGGAGGCTCTGCCTGGCCAGCAGCACGGCAGAGGGGGCACTGGGGGCAGGCATCTCTCATGCTTAGGTGTCTAGGGCTGGCAGCCACAGTGCTAGGCTGTGGGCATGTTAGGGTCCTTTGGTGGTCTTCCAGCAGCTGTTCAAGCTGTGAGAAAGCCCCCTGGGTCTGGGATCACGTCTGCAGTGTCTTGCTGGGATTTTGGGCTGGCCAGGAGGCAGTAGGCTGCTGTTCCTCTTGTAGACAGTGTCTTCTTCCCTGATGAAAGGGCTGACTACTCCCTCTCTAATTACAGTAACGAATTTAGCAAGTTGGTAGCAGAGGAGTATCTCAGCTTCTTTGACTTCACTGGCCTGACCCTTGACAAAGCACTCAGGTGAGCTGGTCTCTGGCACTCCCGCGTAGGGCCCGGGCTGGACGGAGCGGAGCAGCGCGGTCGGTTTCTCCTCTGGGCTTCCCAACGCCCTGGAGGCTGTCCGTGTGATCGGAGCAGGGACTGGGGGGAGCTCCAAGCTGTCATTTAATCTTTGCTTTGGTGTCACGTTTGGCATAAGGTACGGCCATCAAAAGTGGGTTTTGACAGGAGAGCCCACAGCCTGCTTCCCCTTGGTGGAGAGCAGCTTTCCCAGGAAGCCCATCCCATACGAAATCAGAGAAAGTGGGAACAACTTCTTCCCTTGGGACAGACAACCCATCCTGGTCCCATCAAGCCAGAGGTGGGTCAGATCTCAGCTGGCAGCATGTTTCCCTATGCAGCTCAGCTATGGCTCCACAGACGCCCTTTGCATTGCATCTGCAGGGCCCCGGGGGTGTGCAGGCTGGGGGGAGGAGAAAGGCCTTCTAGCTGCTCTAAGGACCCTCTTTCCATCTCCCTCCTTAGCATGGATGCTGCCCAGCAAGTTGGCCCACGACATCTTTAAGTATCACTTTCTCTTTGCAGGACGTTCTTGAAAGCGTTCCCACTGATGGGAGAGACGCAGGAGCGGGAGCGAGTACTAATCCACTTCTCCCGGCGATACTGCCAGTGCAACCCAGAGGAGAGCACATCCGAAGGTACCGCTTGCTTTCTTTGGCTCTAGTGTCCGTTGCACACCCACCGTGGATGTGTGTCACTCAGTGTAGGTATAAAACCGGCCATCCACGTCTGGCCTGAATAGCACACACTGGGCAGGCAAGGCTGCAGCTTCTCCCTTTCCCTGGGATCCTGCCCTGATGATTGTCCCGGCCCTGGGAGAGACTGGGGACACCAGGTGCTGTACAGATGCCTCCACGAGTGACAGATGAGTCTCCTCGTGATCTGAGGGTCTGGGTGTGGGCTCTGAGGGAGCTTTGTCCTCTCAAGTACTTATAAGCTGTGCTGAAGACAAGCTGCTCAGCTGTAGCCTGGATCAGTGGCCATGCTTTGCCCAGCACCAGGGGAGGCGGTGAGTGGTTCTCAGGAGCTGCAAAATACTGCAGTCATGGCTTGCAAAGTGGGTGCTGGCAGTGGACAAACGAGTGGCTGGTGCTAGCTCAGCACAAGACCTTGTCCATTGAAAGGAAGAAGACATTTCCATGCAGATTGAGGAAGGCTGTTGGCTTGCCACACACAGACGTGTTCCTTGCATCTACAACTGAAGAAGGAGAAAGCACAGCTGGGTAAAATTCTGAGCTCACTGGAGTTACAGATTTTGTTAGCTACTTTTAACCCTTCCCCCCCCCCCTTTATTTTTTTTGAGTAGATGTATTTTATTCTGACATTTTTAAATAGGAAAGGTCTTTCCTGGTACACGTATGCACACACACACAGCCAGACATGAGCATGTTCACATTTGCACTCAAATAGATGCCACTACACACCTGCTTATAGGCATCTGGACATGCCCCCATGGGTGGAAATCAGGCTGCAGTCCAGCTCTCTGTTGGCACCGTGGCAGTGCCAGTTATTCCACCTCCACCCCGTTCAGCGTGCAGTAAGCCAGCTGTGCTTGAGAGCTTGACTCCATCTTGCAGGCTCCCCAAAGAGCAGCAGTGCCCAGTGTCACGTGAACCCTCCAGTCCCTCTGCCAAGCAAGCTGGTCACACGTTATTCTCAAAATAGGATGATGTCCTTGCTTTTATCAGTAGCACCCCAAACAAGTATAGGCTTAGATTTAATTTCCCTGTGCTTGTGTGATGTTCTCCACACACTGATGCAAGTAAGACCTTCCCCAGGAAGGGTTCTCTGCCTGTAGACAATAAGCTGCAGGCTTATTTCAGCAGCAGTCCCCAGCTGAAATAGCCCAAAATGCAAAGTCCTGACCTCTCTTCAACACTTACCCCTGTAAGTGATCCCCAATTCTATTGTAGCCACCTCCCACCCCTACAGAGAAGGCCCTTGGGACCCTTTCTCCCCTTCTGGTCGCAGGTGTCTAACACCCATTGTGAGGGCTGATGCATGCACACACCAACCCGAGCAGAGGGGGTCAGACCTCCAATGCCGTCCCACAACCTTCAGTATGAGGGCATTTGGAGGTCAGTGACTACTTACACAGTACACAAGCTTTGCCATGTGGCAACATGGGTTACAAAGCTGCCGATGGAGCCACGCTACAGCAACTGTTAGAAGAGAAATGAGATCCCAGTTCTGAACACTCTGCGAGAAGATATCTGCTAATGCAAGCACAAATGAAGCCAGAAAGCTAAACTCTGCCACAACTGGCCTGCAGTGGAGATGTCACTGCTGCTGGCAGGCCCTGTTCTGAAAATACTACACTCCTGGTAAGTACAAAACTATTAAAGAAAACTGGACCTGAAACACATTGCTGCTGCAGCTGTCGTGACCTATTCATTAACATTTAGGGCCACAGCACTGTCTGTGATGGTGGCAGGACATTTCACAAGGCTGGGCAGGACCACTTTGTGCAGACCAAATGTAAACTGAATGAGTCCCAAGCAGGACAGAGCTGCGCTCAGTATGGGAATTGAATGGGGCTGGAAAAATATTATTATAATCCAAGTACTACTTGATGAGATCGAGGGAAGCAAAGTGGATCCTTCAGGTCACATCTTCTGCAGATACTGGAAGAGCATGCATGAGATGTATGGTAATTTGAGAAAGCTATTGCGAGCTCTTTCTTCAGGAAGCGATTCCTTCTTGTTGCGTCCAGACTAAACTTGCAAAGAATGTTCCACCAAGATGAAATTTGAGCCACTGTGTATTATTTAGATTTCTAAAGAAACACTTCTGGCTGGTCTATTGGCATAGAGGAGTGATAGAGTCGAGACAGTTTGTCTGGAGGTGATCAGGCAGCTGAGAAGGTCTTACAGCCCTCTAAGACATTTCAGGATGTTGCTACCTGCTGATGCAATAACTCCTCTGCTGATGGAGACATCGCTGTTGCAACACTTCAGCCTGCATGATGGGACGCTGCAAATGAGGGTGGCAGAAGCTCTGACCTGCTGACCACTGAGTGGGGTGGCTGGGTTTTCTCACAGAGGGTGGTGTCTTGGACACATTATTAGCGTTTTCCTGTACTGATGAAGCCCAGACACAGAAGATCTATGTGTTTGGGTTCTGACACTGTGTGAGCCAAGAGAAAAGGTGAATGCAACTGCACCAAGAAACGGCAAGAGAGTAGCAGGTTTTGGGACACCAGCTCCACCTTGGGGCCATGTGGGACATGATTTACCCGACCAAAGTGATACAGTAAAGCCGGGTGAAGATGTCAGCCCAAAACCTCCCACAGAGACTCCAAAATACACACTGGGGAGGCACATTGTCCTAAGTCCAAAGCTGCTTCTTGTGAAAGCGAAGGAAGCGTCTTCAGAAGTGATTCTCTCTTGAAGGGGGATGTCCATCACACCAAGTCCCCAGGACTGTCAGCCCTCATACAGAAATGAATGATGTTCCCATGAGATACCCTTCCTTCCTCAGAGACCGTGGTTCTTCCACAAAAGGGAGAAGTTCACGTGCTCGGTTGCCTTCATCCTGGGCTCGTGTGTGTTCAGTTGCCTTTAGCTGGCGGTGTTTAGACTTGGCTGTGAGCTTGGGGTGCTCAGGGCTTGTCACTATTCCACACAAATGGTGCCATTGTTTAGTGGCTGACCAAGATGGGGACAGGCCACAGCTGGCTGGCTGTGACTGCACATCTACCCCCTCCAAGAAGAGGCCAGTGCCACTTCCCCAGCCAGGCCTGGGGGTAAGTCAAGGCCTGACCCTAGGACACCAATTCACAGAGCAGCATCCACTAGAGAAATAGATAGAGAAATAAGCCAGGAGCATCATGTCATGTCTGGTTTGGTCTATGGAGGAGCCCATCAGTGTGAGCACACAGAGTCATGCCAAGAGCAAGGCCAAAGACCAAGGCAGTAGGAGTTCTGCCCCTGCCTCCTCCCTGGTGCTCTCTAGCCCTTTTGTAAGATCCTTGCAAGGAGCAGTTCATGTGCCAGGATGCATTTGCATCTCACTGTTGTGAGGTGGTGTGTGCAGACTAGTGTCTTGGCCTTGAAGAGCTTCAGGACACAGTGTGGTTTTGAAATAACAGCAAGCCACCAGGCTACCTGGTACAGAAGAGGGTGCTGTGCTGTCTCAGATGGAAGGAAAACTTTGAGTTTTATTAAGTCAGAGAGCCCAAAGTGCTCTCCGTTTGTTAAACCACTCAAAAGTTTACAGGCTGCCCAGGAACAATGGCTAAAGACCTCAGGACAAACCCCTGAGGTGCTTGTGATCAAGTCAGGGAGAGCTAGATCTGTTTGCCCAGGTGTCTGCCCCGTTCTGCAACAGCATTGGCACAAAATGGATATGGAAGAAGACTCATCAGAAAGTCTGGTCTTTAGACAGCCATTGACAAAACTACTTTAAAGCCAATTACCTGGTGATTGTTTCAGGAAAAGGTAAAGTTTGAGAGAACAGCAGATTTTTTTTTTTTTAACTATCTTATGCAGTTGAAAGAAATAGGTATTCTTCAGGGTCCTCAGTCATAGCAGCTAGCCTTGATTTTGCAATGGGTGGGTTGTCAAGACAGCGAACACTGAAACCATGTGGGAAGGCTAGTAGTCATACCGACTGTTGTGTGTTTCAGATGGGATTCATACGCTCACCTGTGCCCTGATGCTGCTAAACACGGACCTTCACGGCCATGTAAGTAGTATTTGGAGATGCATCCTTCCTTTTTACCTTCCCAGTATAGAGGTCTGTCTCCTTACGCAGGATGTGTTGCTGGAAAATTGAGATAGGCTGGCAGAGAGTCCTCTGACCAGCTCCAGGGGGGGATTTTGGGTGCCAGGACCAGACCTGGGGACAGTCCTCTTGGAGTCAGTCCGCACTCAAGCCAAAGGCATGTCTCCTGATGAAATCAGTTATCTTACACAGGCACAGGCAATGCAACTTTCTTCCCAGGACTGTTGCATGCATCAGCCCTGTCCCAGGAGCTTTCATGGAGAGGTTTCCCCACCAGTCTCTATGGGGCTGGCAAGCAGCAGCACCAATTGTGCTGCTATTTCTTGTGGTGCAGACACCTGAGGCTCCCCTCCTCCCAGAAACTGCTGCAAGGGAGTCAGTGGCTTCATACAGGTTTAGATTTGAGCTTTCCTTCCCAAAAACATGAAGTCCCAGCTGTTCCTTTTCCCCAAGACATAACAGACTGGAGAGTTTCTGATCAGAGAGACCCCTGGACAAAGAGCAGGGTGAGCAGGGCTCAGTGCCTAAAGGTGTCGTTGGAAAACAGCAGAGGCTGTCAGACCTCTCACTACCTTGCAGAGGCTCTTTCAGGCTGCATAGGTTGGATTCGTACCTAAAATGTCAACCAGTGTGTTCCCAGTGTGCAGAGAGGAGAGCAGAGTGGGAAGAAAAATAACTGCAGAGGGGAGATGGGACGGGGCACAGGGGACAGCACTGGGACATTGTATACCCTTGGAGACCCCCACCATAGCATACGTCTGTGAGTATGCACAGACGGTGCCCTGCGCATTGATGTGGGTGGCGGTAGGCACCGCTGACTCCGATCTCCTCCCTGCTCTTCAGACATGGTGCAGGGCAGAGAGCATACCTGTGAGCCTCAGGGGTGGAAGGGCTCCTCAAGTCTCAGATCACCAAAATACCTTCTTTCATATCCCCTCTGAGAGCTCAGACCTGGAGCCACAGGCTCCCCAGGACTTGTGTGAAGATGAAGGAGGTGGAAGGGGGATGGCTTGAGATAATGGCCTGTGCATGTGAAACCCACACACCCTTTTTCTGCCCCACAAGCCCATGATTTCCAAGTGGTATCATCAGAATCCTCTTCTGCCTCCAGATTTTCTCTGCATTAGCCTGTTAATGAGGGGGCAGCAGTCACCTAGCTCTTTTTTTTGCTTACTGGTTGTGATAGGTTTGCCCTTGGCTGAAGGCCAACCCACACACTGTTCACTCAAACCTCCCCCCCCCCACCAAATGATAGGGGAGAGAATTAAAGGGGTGA
>NW_010139919.1:0-5488 GCF_000699245.1 Pterocles gutturalis | reverse complement strand
GGGTCACCGCGGCCCCTTCTGAGGGGCTTCCCGCCAGGCCTGGCCTCAGCCTTCAGAGCACGCAGGTCGGTTACCTGCTCGGGTTGTCGCGGGGAGAAAGGCACCAGATCTGCGTCTGGGTGCAATATGAGGGCAGGCAAACCACAAAGTGGTTTTCCTGTAATCTGAGGTTTCCGCTGTCTTTGAAGAGTTGGTGATACCAGCCCTGACAGTCAGGTCATTTTTCAGCCTCTTCACTCAAAAGATTGGGATGCAGCCTAACTGGATATAAAGATGCCAAACTTTGACAGATGCTTTAAAAATCATTTTCTACTACTGGACAGAAAAGAGTTTAATTAGCGGTACATCAACAAATCAACCAGCAATCTGGAATGGAGAGCAGAAGCACGGAGTGTGTACATTTTTTTATCATCATTATCAACAATTTTACTGTCTCCCTCAAGAAATGGCTCTCTACAAGGACTTCTGTTGCTTTTATTCATAATAAGTACATGAACATTTACATCATATCTCAGTCTGCTGTATAAATTGCCTGGCGTTCGTCGTGTCCAATTCCTCAAGTTATTGCAGCGTGCTGGGTTGTTCCATGGTGAAACTAATACAGCACAATAGTACCTTACAACCACGTGTAGATGCTGTGAATAAGGGGACTGTAATCTTGGTGGTTAGTGGTTTTCCACATTGCCTCCATGTCTTTTGTAGTATTTTTGTCCATAAGGACAGTGACATTGCTTCAGCACTAGGGGCTTCAAACATTACAGAAGCTTTCTGAAACTTCTGAAATTCCATTCACACTTCTATTTTCTGCCAGTCAGACTCACACTGGGATACAGAAGGCAATAAATTAAGAGGGAAAAGATTAACACTGATGTCCATATTACCATTATGGGGACAATAGCAAGCATCCTTTGTTCGCTGGCCTCACAGTTTTTTGGGTAAAGTCCTGCATTGGTTTTGGTGCTATCATCCACTGTAAACCAGCACATGTATAATCAAACACCAAAAAGGCAGTGATACCTGTACGACAGCATTAAGTGCTTATGTTTGTTCTCATTAAATAAAATTCTGAAATATGCTTCCCACTTTTATTTCTCCCCCAGTGGAAGTCTTAATATTCACAGTGTGATTTGCGCACTAAGCAAGGGGGGGACTGTTGCTGCAGATCACTCCACTATCTTGTTTTGTCGTTTATCAATCCAACAGGAAGGTCTCTGCTTGCACAAGTAATACCACGGCTTGCCAGGAGGTGTTGCTTTGAAACCACACAAATATCCGAGCTTAAAAATCATGAGATAGTCTTGGACAGATACTTTACTTTGTTCTGGCAGCGGCAACCTAAGATCCTCCATTTGAAATGGTATTTTTTGTTTAAGGCAATTTAAATCTGAAATGCGCAGAGTAGTACAGAAGGATGGAAAATACTGTGGGTTTGTACACTGCTAACAAATATGTTACAGCAGCTTTACATGTGCAGAACTGTCAATGGTTTTGTCTTTGCAGGCCTGGATGTTAAAAATATATATGTACACACACATATATATTACAGATGTGATGCAGTGGGGATTTTTAGAGGGTAGCTCCTGGTTTCAAGAAGCCAAGGAGCAGAGTAAAGCGTCAATAAGACACAGTTGTCCTGCTCCGAGAGCTGTGTCGCTGTGCTCTCCACACCTGTACACGTACATTTTAAAACAAATGAGCTACTTCTTTCTAAGTGAGAACACAGTGTTAGATATACCACTGCTCTCCACCTAGAGCCCTGTTTTTAAGACACATTAACAGTGACAAATTTAATTATGCATTTAATTATACCCAGCCTTTGTACAGAAGACAGAACAGAAGGCAAAGTTTCCAATACATTTAAAACCTTCTTTGCTACAGGGAAAAAACACCTCAGAGGATATCTAGCAAGGAGGAAAAGTTTTTAAATACGTCTGTATCACATCAAGCTAAAACTACTTTCGTTGCTAAAACAAGCTGAGTCTCTTCAGCAGAAATTTAAACTCTGGAATAGGATATTTTACAGCCCACAATATGCCTTGTTATGTAGTTACCACACTGACTCCAGCTGTGCCTTTCAATGAGCTATACCTACCAGCCCTGAGGCGATGAACTCCAGCTCACTGAGGCTCTGTAAGGCTGGTTTTGGAGACAGTTTAGAAAAGAACCTTAGAGTTAGCAGAGGGGGTCACCTAAGGATGTATATGACCAAAGGAGCCTTTGAAAATAATTTTATGATCAGATGTTTGCTAATATTGTTTTCCACAGATGAAGGTATCAGCCAGGATCAGAGAACAGTGTACCAGACAAAAGATTATAAAGGCGAGGAGATCAACAGCTCTTTTTAACCAAATAATTTTTTAAAGCAAAAAATAAATTTGAAAAAGTCATAGCTGTAAAAAGGAAAGCAGAAAACAGTTGGTGAATTTAGCTAGCCCTCTGAGCCATCGTTTCAAGAGCAGCGTGTTAATTCAAGCCTGGTGTTTAGACCAGCTGCTGTCAAAAATACGTTTTCAGACCTCCTCCCCCTCTCAGCACTGTGACCATGGGCTTTAGCACAAAACCTCAGCTGGGGTTGTACAATACAGCCAGTTAGAGCTTCTGTATTCCTCAGAGGTATTTTCAGTGGAAGTTCTCCCACAGCTGGAACATCACTGCAAGACCCCCTTTTCAAATGCCTCTGGGGTCAGAAACAGACATGTTCTGTGCAACTAGTCAAATAATCATTTTTTCCAGGAATTTTTATTCTGTGTGAATAAGTTTATAGCAAATCAAGCTGCATCTTCTGAAGTACCTTGCATCAATGACATACTAGAATAAAAATTAACCTGAGCCTCCTATAAGTAAAGCACTTGTTTGTACCATTCAGCACTGCCTGAACAAGGCTGATCCCGGGAGGTTGTAGGAGACTCGACAGACTCACGTTGCTCTGGCTCAGAAAGAAGCAGGATTCTTTTTCTTTTACTACAGCACGTGCTGGGGGGTTGGAAGACAAAGCACAACATTCACATCCATTGAAATCCGTCTTTTGGTGAATAACCCTCCTTTCCATTTCAAGTAATGGAGTCTCTAAGGATTTGATATTCCCATTTTGAGAAGCCTTTTCTTCCTCTGGAGCTGGAGTGGGCACCAGGTATATTTTCTGAAAATTATACCCTACTGTCGAGCTTTGTTTGAAATGTTTTTGTATCTCAATAATCTCAATAAACAAAAGACCAGTAATCAAAGGAATGACAAAACTTAAGAACACCCAGAGGAATATCCACAACCAACTACACTGCCTGCCTTGTCCTGTTGAAAGAAAGCCTTTCATTACTACTCAAGCTTTCTTGCACAAGGTTAAGCCTCTACCATAATCATAGTTGACTTCTGCAATGGCATCAGCTGCTGCATAAGTGTAGAGCTGTCCCCTAGCAAGAGGATGAAGGCATGAACAATTTTAGATATGCGATTTTAGCTGTATTTCTCTTTGTATGGCAATATATCTTTTCTTCTGGCAGGCCTAGGGCTAGAGAAAGCTGCCACCATGGCTTGTGGTTTCATAGTCTACAGCTGTTTTTCATCAAAGCATAAACCACCAGGCAGTCTGCAGGGAAGAGCCCTGCTCCTCACAGGACAGCTTGAGAAATAGAAGTGCTGGAGACCCACACAAGCTTTTTGGGGAATTACTCAAAAGCTTACAGAAACTTGGCCATCTTGATTACATTTTGTCAAGATTAAGTGCACCAATGCACTCTGCAAGCTCGTTCCCCCCTGCCGTGGCTGCCTGTGCTCAAGATCAGCTCTGGTATAACAGAGCCACATTGCCTTGGATCAGACTGCTGTGAAAAGAGCGAAGCTGTGAGAGAAAAAAAAACAGCAAGAAGCCAAATCTGAGGCCCCTGGCCATGCACTTGTCTTGCTCCATTGGTCTGGGAGTTGCATTTAAACTGGGGTCCTTGTACAACTCAGTGCAGAACAGATTAAATATTTCACAGAAAACTCTGAAGACTTTCCTCTGCTGTATACACTTAAATGCACTTCCTTTTCTATTTATCTTTAAATGAAAAAAATAAACAAACATAAAGCTTACAACAATGAACCTGAAAACTTTTACTAGAGCCTTTGGATGACTCTGTGGAGTCACTGAGCTTTCTTTTGCAGAGAGCTGTTTTCTTCTGTGTTTATTCATGTTCAGAAGGGCCCTGTTTTGTCGGAACTAGAGCAGCTATATTAAAGGATGAGTAAAATAGACCTGCAAATTATAACCAGAAGGTACAACTCAGAGTGATCTTTAGTTTTATTTTGGTTAACAAAAATACAGCAGATCAGTTAGCCTGGCAAGGCACAGTTTACGGCATTTTTATACACTCCCAAAACACACCGTTTTACAAACAAATTGCAGAGTATTGTCCCTGGTTTGGGGGTTTTTATTTTACATTACTTAACAAATGACAGAAGAGCTGTAGTGATCTGCCCCGAAAGCAATAAAGGTAGCAGTTGCTATGAATGAAGACTATATATTGATACTGACCTTTCCACACACATGAAATGAGTTCTAAAATTATCTATACCTGTTCTAAACCAGGGGAAGGAGCTGTAGCCATTCTGCCCAGTGGCTGACTTTTAAAGGCCAAGAGATAGAGAGATTATAGAGATACAAAAACATTTCAAACAAAGCTAACATTCCACTACAAGCTAATTAGGATAAAACACACCTCACCCCAGAGGTTAAACCAACACCCTACAACCCACAGGGAAAGACAGGCCTCGTTACACACCCATACCTGGGAGAAGCATGTGTGGTTGCTGGGTTTCTTTCAGTGGGAATTGATGGAGATTCACCCCGGTCTGGGGGTCAGCTCCGACATGTTTCTTACCCAGGGGGGCGAGCAGCTGGTCCTGAACCACTCTGGTGAGGTTCTGTGGGTTGATTCTCAAACAGCTGCGCCAGGGACGGTCGCAGGGCAGGACAAGCAGGCACCAACAGATCCATGTCAAAATCATTGGTTCTTCAGCGTCCAGGAGCTTTCCCTCTGAAGGACCCTCTCTCCCCCTTAAATCACATTTTAGTGCGAAGGATGCATTTTATAATATTGGAAACTACTTTCTTTTTTTCTACCTTTTAGCTTTTTTTTTTTTTTTACCAACTTTTAGTTTCCTAGGAAAGATTTTATGACATGGCAAAGCTTACCACATCCTCACTTCATTACCTTCCCTGTATTAATTAAAAAACCACGCGGGCCTTAGCCTGTTGCAGGGTTTTAAGCAGGACGAACGCTTGTGACAGCATTTTTCCATTTAAACACTACGAGCACGTTGCACAGCACCGAGCCAGGGCGATGCTCACCACCCCCTCCAAACAGGAACACCGGACTGTGGGGCTAGGTGTGAAATTACACTCGAGGAAGGTGTAAAATGACACCCGAGGGGACACAGCTTGGCGGCGAAGCGCACATCAAATCCCCGGCAGAGCCCCCACGTCCCTGCAGGCCGGGGGGCCGGGGCCAGC
>NW_010139918.1:0-8709 GCF_000699245.1 Pterocles gutturalis | reverse complement strand
GCTTGTGGTTCTGCCCACCTACAGCATTGCAAATTTTTATTCTGGTCAAGGCTTCAGGGGGAAAAAAAAAAAAATAAAAACCAAAACACAACACAACCCACACCCCCAATGTTGCACAATACACATTTGTCACCTTCATCCCCCCAGTCCTGTCCCCACCCTCAGTGGGCTTCCTCCAACACCAGACTTGGTCCCCAGGACACTGGAACACGCAGGACGCTCCTTTGTGCAAACGGCCCCACAGCACGACTGACACATCAGGTTCTCAGGATAGAACCAGAGCACAGTGCTCTTCCCTGGAAAGGCTCGATGACACACTGTCGGGTTGCAGCCCAGGGCAGGGAACTCCCTGCAGCGACGGCCCCCAGGAAGGAGATGAAAAGCCAAGCCTTTGCCAGTACAGGACATCTCTAGCCTTAAAAGCCGCCCCAGCCTGGGCAGGAATCCTCACACCCTTGCACCGCACCAGTCCCGTAAAGGTCAGCTGAAGACGTTACCTTACAGTGCTTGTGTTACTGGTGTGCACAGAGTCTTTGTCAGTCCCACAGGATGCCTGTTTATTTCCTTGCTTCACCCTGCAGTCAACTCACCGCCAACAGCGAGGGAACAGTTTGAAAAAGGACTGGGCGCGCCTCTCCCCTTGCCAGCGCCGGGAGCCACGCGCCGCTCCTCCCATCACATCATGTACCACGCTGCAGCTCCCGCTGCCACCGCCACGCAGGCCGCCAGGATCAGCTGCACCAGGGGCTGCTGCACCAGGGCCATGGCCCCATGGTAGGGACAGCCGGGTCCTGCCGTGCCTGCTGGGACACAGAAAGCGGCATTAGTGCTGCTGGCTTGTGTCACGCGCGTGTGGCAGCTCTGTCGTTGCCCATGACCCACCTGGTTTGTCTGCGTAGTAGGGGCATTTGCGCAGGTCTCCTTTTCCATCGTGGACTGGGAAGCCTCCATCCTCAGCTGCTTCTGTCAGCGACTTGCCAATCTGGTCCAGTTCATCAAACACCTGCCAGCGGTCACAGCAAGTACATGACATGGGCAGAGCCAGGTAGCTTTCACCCACACCCTGGAATGAGCTGGAGAACTGGCAAGAGCCGCTCCTGCCTCCCTCCCCCAAAGACAGCACGTGCTGCTCATCCCCGAGCCCTGGCAGGCAGCCCTGGGGTGACAGCTGGCACATCCTACGGCTCTGAGAAGGCCCAGGAGCGAGACAGATGTGGCAGGACCCTCCTGTTCACCTGCCAGCCTGCTGCGGGGGGGAGTAGGGGGCAATGCACCCTCCCTTCCCTGCTGCAGCTCCTCCCTGGGGATCGCTGCTCCTGTGCGGGCCGGGGCCAGGCAGCCCCTCCAGCTCCGCTGCCAGCGGTTTCCATAAGGATCCTGAGAAAGGAGCCAGCCCCATCCTGCTGCCTGTCTGGCCAGACACAACCAGCTACTACCAGCACAGATTAAAGCTTCCCCACAGTAGCTAAGATGAGGCTCATCCCCCTGGGGCAGGGGGGCAGCTCAGTCAGGTTTTACGAAAGGCAAACACTATGGGAAGGAACAGGAGGCTACAGACATTTCTGGGCATTGGGCAGCACATCAGCCGTGAGACAGGAGATGAATTGTAACCAGCGTGGTGCAATATGCGCAAACTGTCTGAGACTGTCTCGGAGCGAGGGCTCTGCTCTCCCTGGGGCTTCAGAGCCACACAGCCCACAGGAATCCCGTACTGAAGTCACCTCAGTTTTGCCCTCCCCAAAGGCTGCGCTGTGGTGCTGGAGCATGGGAGGAATTCCTACCCAGCACCAGCAGCTAGAGGTAGAACCATTCAAACCAGGCGCTCTGGTGGGCTCAGACCCAAACCACCTTGCCTGGATGAGTGGTCTGACTGAATTAACCTGCGCCTAAGAGTTGGTCCAGACCTGAAAGCAGCAGCAGCACGTACACACAGAGGGGCTCATCGGGGTTAGTACCTGCATGTTGAACCTGAAGGCTTGGTTGGCCTCTTCCACGATCCTTTCCTTGGTGTTCTTGTCCAAGTCCAGAGCGTTCATCCTCGCTCTGTAGAGCTGCTTAAACTGCTGCGCGTTGGAAATGTTGTCAAACGTGTAGAATTGGATCCCTTCCTCAGTACTGGGCAACTTCAGGGCCCTCTGGGCTACCTTCTTCAGCACTTGGCCACCTGAGAGGTCTCCCATGTAGCGTGTGTAAGCGTGAGCCACCAGCAGCTCTGGCTCGTGCTGTCCCACGTGATGGATTCTGTCCACATAGCGCTGAGTTGCCTCTGAACACTGGATCTTCTCTTTCCACTCTTCTCCATAGAAATATTTCAGGTCTTTAACCAATGCTTCCCTCCGATGAAGCTCCAGGGGGAAATACAGAGGGGCGAAGACGGGGTTGTCCTTGTTGCGATCCATTTCCTCTTCCAGAGCAGAGTAGGTGAAGTAAAGCGCCTCGGTGGCCAACTACGGACAAAGCACAGCTGCTGTGAGAAGCCATTCGCTAGATGGGCACATCACACCTTGGGACTGCTCCTCCCCGGCCGGGAGCTGGGGTAAACAAGGAGGAAATCCCCAGGTTGGACACAGAACCAGCCTGGAGAGCCCATACCAGGCATGTATCGCTCAAAGGATCAGCGGCTCTTCTCCACCCATGATCATAACAACATTCCCTACAGAGCATGAGCTAAGAATCGGTCTGATGTTGCCAGCTGCGTGCTCTGGGTCTCCTGTCACCTTGAGAGCAAGGCGCAGGGACTAACTTAATCCAAAAGGTCCAACTGGCACCAACAGCCTGGTGCTATAGGAGACTACTGTCTATGCCAAGATCCTCAGGATCAGACAGAGCTGCTCAGACCCAAAACAGAGCAGGAAGCAACCTGACCTGAAGTCTGTGGAAAAGAGCCAGTCTCCAGAGGATGGAATAAGTGCTGTAATCCCACCAGGATTTCAGTCCTGAACAGCTTACGCCACCAGTATCTGTGCCACAGCCACACCTGCCATGAGTGGCCAGCAGATGTGTGGCCAGTAGCCCAGCACTCGTACCCCAGCAGCTTTGTGCAGGGCCAGCACGCTCCCCACCCCCTGGGTCCCGGCTGAGGGACACACCAGGCAGGAGGCACCACCAAGGGTCCTCCCGTAGTTCTGACTATTCAGTCATGCCACCTACAAACTGGGTTTGTCCCCATCCCCTCCACACAGGGCAGTGGGGCTCTGCCTCAGGGTCCCCATCCGTCACTGGGTGCGGCACAGAGCTGCTCTGGCCGGGGAGCAGCGCAGCGCTCACCTTGAAGAGCTCCTTTTTGATCCGTCCTTTCAGGAAGTCCTTGACAAACTGCGTGTTCTCTGCACGGTCATGAGATTCCTTCGTCCCCTCCTTCAGCAGCTCCGACAGGTCGGTGGGGCTGCAGGCAAACAGGGAGAGCTCCTTTCACCCCACTGCCACCCGCAGTAACCAGTTTGTCCCTGCTGTGCTTGGAGGGATACCCCCCCCCACCATCCCAGGCCCAGTTTGGAGAAGGCACAAGGGGGGACCCCTCAGGCCAGCCCCACAGGCTGGAACTGGTCCCACCAGGAGGAAGCAGCAGGGTGACAGCAGCCTGAGGCTCCTTCCACAGATGCGGGTGTCCACGTGCCAACTGGACTCGCCGTGCTGGGAGGACTGGGGCTCACACCCAGGATGCTGAAGCAACTGCCAAGGATCCTTTGATCCCTGCACCATTACATTTGCTTCCCATCCACAGGAGCCCCAGCAGTGCTCCGAAAGGAGGCTTTGGGCATATGAAGAGCAGCGACCAGGGCAGGCTGAAGGGCCCAGGAGCCTGGTGGAACCCTCCTGGGTCACTCTGCAGAAGGAGAAAGGCTCAGGTAGGAGCAGATGCATACACAGGCAGGACCCTCACTTTTCCGACTTGGGTTATCAACTGCTGGAGAAGAGATGAGAGCCCAATGACAAAACAGGGCAAGAACACCCTTAAAAATCTGTTTATCTTGAATTACACTGGTTTTACAGGTTTTTACAAGTTGTCTTTCTAAAAGAAGAAAAAAACAACACCACTCTCTGATTTCAGGTTACAGCCACTGCACCTCCCTGGAGCTTGGTATGGAGTTATAACACCTCACGCTCACTCAGAATGAAGCACCTCCCCGTTTTATGATCAGTTTGCTACAGAGAGCACGTTTGTTTTCAGCTGGAAGAGCCAGACTTTGAGCACTCCAGATCCACAGAGTGCCTGAACACTGCAGCCAGCAGGCTGGACAAGGCCTGGGTGTGCCGGGAGAGCCAGGCAGCACTCACCTCCTGTGAAACGCAGCCTGTCACCGCAAAGAGAAGTCAAGCAGCTTACTGGGGTATTCTGGGAAGCACCCTACTCACCCTTCCCGTTTTCCAAGTCTGAAGCCTGGGCTTTTAGAACATGTGTGCAAATTTGTCTATTAAACTAACCTCCAAGAAAATATTCTTTCCTAGACCAGAGGGTACTCAGCAAAGGCAAGAGAGGCGGCTCACTGGAGCAGAGTTCACTCCTAGAGTCATCTTTCAAAACAAGAAGCTGCTATCACATGAGACTGCCCAGCACGCCCTGGAAAACTGGCTCACCTTGGCCACGAAGGAACAAACACAACTGCAAATGGTCAAAGCATTTCTGAAATGCGAGTTTGACAGCAGAGACTGAAAAAATAGCTGCTTGTTGTCAGCCTTAGCCAGATGGCTCCTTCCCCTCCCTTCCACCCTTCCAGTACAGGTTGATTAAACAGATTTTACTGCACATATACTTGATTAATTCCCTACTGGAGTTCCTCACTCCTTTTCAGATGAAGGGAAGGATCACCCCTTTACCTGGAAGGTCTCCTGCCTTGCCCAGGACCGTGTCTGTGCCATGCTGTGAGACAGCACTCACCTGACATTGTCATCTTCCGTTTCCTCATAGCGCAAGACTTCCCCATCTCCCGCCTCTGAGCCCTCCATAGCTGATGGCATTGCTGGTCGTGCTGGAGATGAGACAACCTGAAAGGCAAAATTAGAGAGGGGTTTTAGAGGGAAGCTGCCTTGGCAAAGGGATGCTATGAAGTGCTGAACAGCCCAGCAAGGAGCCTCAGAGCTGCCCACCAGGCAGGGAGGTTAGAGCAGCCACCGGCCATTTCTGCTGCACACCAGGCAGAAGAGTATATGAAGAGGAGCTTCCAAAGCAGGGGCAGATTCCCCTGCTCTGCCTTCCCTGGGGTGTACTCCATGAAGAGTCAAAGCAGGTGCTATCTAAACAGTGATCTGCAGACAGTTCCTGCTGCCACTCGCACACTCCTCTCTCTGCAAACCCCAGAAGCCACTAGCATCTCCCTCCCCTTTTGGAAAAGGAAAAAAGTCTCTTCGGACATAGCAGGATGCACAAGATGTTCCCAGAAGCAGGAGCAAGACACCTGGCGTACGCCAGCCAAACCCCCTGTTAAGCCAGAAATCCAGGCAGCTCATTTATAAAATGGATTTGTAATCGGCTTTGTGCAGAGCAGCACCACCACCACTGCACCCGCAGCCTTGCCAGGTGAGCAAGGAACCGAGCAGCTTGCTGGCTCTTGGGAAAGCACTCACTACAAGGCACCCATCCTCCATGATCCTCCGGCGCCTCCGGTGGGCTCCATCCACAGGCTGGCTGCTCAGCCCGCGGCTGGGGAACAGCAGACAAGCAGCTGTGAGCTCGTCAAGCTCGTGAGCACAGAGCCAGAACCAGCCCATGAGCTCTGCTGGCTCCCAGCTCCCCCGAAGCACACCAGTTATAAATTAACTGTCCTTCAGCTCATCACCCCCGAGCTCCTAAGCCCTGTTTTACAGCCGCTCTCGCTGCCCTCCATGCTCCAGCACAGGAGCCAGGTCCGAGCACCCGTCCCCGGGTGCAGCACAGCGAGGCTCAGGCACAGCGCTCAGTTTGGGGGACACAGCACCAGGGTGAAGGTTCACCCTGCAATCACGCAGGGCCTTCCCCAGGGGAGCACAGACCAAAACACACCCCTTTGTGATGTGAGCCAGCCCAGCGCAGCAGCAGAAGCCATCAGGGGTGACAGCCCTACATCCCCATTGCCTTCCCTGTGGGACAGCACACGGCACAGCCTCCCCATCCCTCGGGTGGAGAAGTTTGGGGCAGGAGGATGCAGCTGGGGCAGAAAGGCACACCAGCACTGGGCCTCTGAGCTATCTGGGGAAACCAGGTTCAGGTGCTGTATGGTCTGTTTGATCGCTCAGCAAGAACCTTCATTGGGTCAGCAAACAGGACCTACCCCCACCCATCCCTGGAGGGGTTCAAGGCCAGGCTGGATGGGGCTTTGAGCAACCTGGGCTGGTGGGAGGTGTCCCTGCCCGTGGCACTGGATGGGCTTTAAGGTCCCTTCCAACCCAAACCATTCTGTGATGCTATGATCACACAGCTCCAAACATCAGGAAATGCCCACTGCAGGGAAACTAAAGCCGAGAGGGAAATAACCTGCCTGGGCTCAACCAGGAGCCTGGCACGGGGGGACCAGCCCGCTCGCCTCCCAGCACAGCCACACAACTTCTCATGACACCCTGGCTTTCTGCTCCGCTCGCTCCAGGCCAGGCACCACTCAAGAAAAGCAGATTCCAAAATTAAACTAGATAAACTGGTTCCAACTTATCTTATACTTCCAGAGCGCCAGAGTCCTGGAGGAAGGGTGTGCTGCCTCTGCATGCTGCCAGGCCTGCAACAGCCACTGGTACGGCGCAGCAGGCAAGAGGAGAGCTACAAACAGTGCTCTTCATCCCCTGGAAGAGGCCTGAAGGGAGACATCAAATCCCACCCAAAGGAACCCAGCAGGTCAAGGCTCAGAAACTAGTAGTTAACAGCAGCAACGGTCAGAGGCTCCCCAGCTGTTCACTGTCTGCTGTTGGAAGAAGGGGTTTGCACACAAAAAGTTATTTCAGGACTTGGGTGCACTCTCAGACTTGTATCTCCCATGGCTTTTTTTGTAAAGGCTCCACCCGACACACTCATCTCTACAGCAATACGCAGGGCAGTGATGACAGCAGACTCTTTAGCCCGAGGTGAGGACATTACACGTACAGGAAAACACCGAAGCTTAGATTTTTCCTGATACTGTGTCTAGTACAGACCCCTCCCTGTCGGGCCATGAATTCAAGAGACAAGTCAGCACAAATCAAAACCCTGTCCTTTTCCGTGTTAGGATACTGCACCAGAACTCGGAGGAGGGGAGATCAAAACCATCACAACTCTGTGCAACAGACTGTTGCTTTTATTCAAGGAACTGGCAACTGAAAGCCCACGACATGGTCACTGGTCAAACCCCTGGTGTCTCAGAGCATTCTGCTCCTCTGACAGAGGCAGTATCCTACACACCGAGGGGAGGTTCGAGCAGCCGTCCACCTCCGCTGCAGAGGCTGGAACGTCCTTTCATTTGCTGTGAGGAGCTCTGCTCATCCAGCCCCTGGCTGATGTTCAGGGTAAACACATACCTCCCCCGTGCCCTGACAGCAGCCTGTCTGGGAGAAACCCAACAGCTACCAGAGCCGGGACAGCAGGGCCGGAGAGAAGAGAGAGGTCTGGTGCAGAACACCTCAGCGCTCCAAACATTTCTTCTCCAGTAACAGTGTTCAAATCCCCTGGGAAAACATCCCTATCTCATCTAGCCAGCAATTAGTTTTCCCCGACACGCATTTCCACAGCAAGCTTCCCGCTCCAGGTGCACAGCCACTAGATCCCAATAATCCTGTGCTGTTTGAAGGAAGCAGGCACTGCTGCTGCAGGGAAGCGGGACTGGAAGTCCTGGCTTTGCCTGGGCACCCTCAGGGGAAGCTCAAGAACTCACAAACACCCAGACAGTACAGAGTTCGTGGTTGCTGTACAACTAGCATACAAGGTGTTTCCCCCCACACAGAGCTGACATCCTTGCTTTGACAAGCAGCAGAGCATGGCTGGACCCACCCGAGCATCGCTGCAGCAGAGACAGACCCCAGAACTCCAGACCTGGCAGCTTGGAGGGTCATCACAGAGGTGACCCGGCAAGAACATCAGCAGAGCTTCATGACTCCTCCTCCCACTGGGGAGGTATTTAGCACTGGCTGCTGCTGGAGATCGAGCCTCACAGGATAAATTACTACATTATCAGATCCCAGGTAGGTTTAAGACTTCACCTGGACACAGCCTAAACAGAGGCAATAATCCAGGTCTGAGACACTTTTAGCAGTGCCCATGCAAACGCTGCTTCTGTCCCCCAGCACTCAGTCCAGCACCTCAACAAACTGACCAAGGAGTGACACTGCCCGTGAGCTCACAGATCACATCCAGTTCCACGCGTCGGTAAGCGGCGCTTCTGTTGGGCAGCGCATCAGGAATCTATCTCCTCACGCCAGCTAGAGCAGCACAGGGGGCACGTCAGTCTGGGGGAGGAAGAGCGAAGTGACAGACACCCACGAACTCACCGACCACCCCGTGCTGCAGGGACAGCCAGCGCTCACCCCGCTTCCTCCAGGAGCTGCCGACGTCCCTGGGACCCCCTGAGCAGGGCCGGTGACAGGCAGCACGGCTGATGTACGCAATGGGCACAAGCGCTCGGCTCGTGAGGCTCCAACACGATGTTTGTTTTGCCCAACAACGGGAAAACAGGGCCAGCAAAAGGCCTCCGAGGCCTTCATCCCCCGAGCTCTCCCCAGAGCTTGGCTGGGTCGGAACAGCCCAGGGCCGCTCCCCAGGGCACCATCTCTGTC
>NW_010139917.1:0-5511 GCF_000699245.1 Pterocles gutturalis | reverse complement strand
TTAGCAAATATGATCTTTAGCACATTAGTGGTGAAATATTTGGCTTTCGTGATGTTTAGGACTGTGATACTGGGAAAATGACACTAATGATCAGTTAAGATTTTTCCCAAAGCCTCCCACATTTCTGTACAGGGCAGAATTACTTTTAGACATTGCAGAATTTGGAGATGTAATTTTTTGTATAGACACTGCATTGGACACAGTGATTCTGTTGATTACTATCTCAGACACATTCATACACGACAAGCTGTACCAAGTAGTGTTGATTAGTGCTCAGGAGCATTAACTACAGAGGTCTATCCTAAGAAATAGTGCTAAAAGTTAGGAGGAAGTCTGTAAATGACAATTCGATGAGTAGAAAGTCATGTTGTTTAAAGCTCTATAGTGTCCAGTAATGGCACCTTGAACAATAATTTGTTTTTAAAGCTGATAGACAATGTACTGCTCCAATGATCTGGTACAGATGTTGTTTAACCAGAATAAATTCATGCAGGCTGAATTAGTCCTTTGCAAGAAAGTAAAGCTATATAGATAACCTGCCTGTAAAATAAATTTACCTGTAATAAAGTCATGAGCAACCTGATCTAGCTTGAAAGTTGGATGTAAACTCAAAGTTGATCTTTTTTTGACCAGGATGTTGAATTAGATAGCCTCCAGATATCCCTTTCTGCCTACTTTATTGTTGTCCTGGTTTGTGTTTCAGCTGGGATAGAGTTAATTTTCTTCCTAGTAGTTGCTATAGTGCTGTGTTTTGGACTTAATATGAGAATAATGTTGATAACACACTGATGTTTTAGTTGTTGCTGAGAAGTACTTATACTAACACAAGGACTTTTCAGCTTCCCATGCTCTGTCAGTGAGGAGGTACACAAGAAGCTTGGAGGGAGCATAGCCAGGACAGCTGACCCGAACTGACCAGAGGGGTATTCCATACTGTACGTCATACTCAGTATATAGGCTGGGGGGAGTTGGCAGCGATTGCTACTCAGGACTCATAGGGTGTCAGTTGGCAGGTAATGAGCAATCGCATTGTGCATCACCCGTTTTGTATATTATTATTGTTGTTGTTGTTATTTCTTCCTTTACTGACCTGTTAAACTGTCTTTATCTCAACCCATGAGTTTTCTTATTTTTGTTCTTCTGATTCTCTTCCCCATCCCACAGGGGACAGGGAGGAGGGAAGTGAGCAAGTGTCTGTGTGGTGTTCAGTTGCTGGCTGGGGTTAAACCGCAGCAATTCTTTACATTTATGAAGTCAGAAAGTAAAAATATGTAAACTGAAGGAAACATAGATATATATGTCCATACATATATTTTGGAAATTCAAGGACAGGAATGAAAAATGGAGAAAAAAGATCAGAAGAATAAAATAATTATATCTGCACTCTTCATGCCATGGGATCTTCCAGATAGTTAAACTACACTATGCCATGTTTCTCTAGTGAGACTTGAACAAGAGAGTGTGGTGAGACCAAACTGCATGCACAGCTAGATTACTGTTTTGCTTCCTCTCTCTTCCTTCATTTTCCCTGTCAGGTAAACACAGCAAAACTCCCTCCAAGTTCAGAGTTGTTTCTAATGGCAGAAAAGGAAGATATACCAGAAGGCTTCTATTCAGACACTGGTTTGTGTCTGCTTAAAAACCATTTCAGCCTTCCAAAAACCATGATGATTTGCAACCAGGATAGGTGATATTTTTCTAAAAAAAATTACATACCATAAATTGTTTTCAGCCACAAAAATGCTGCATAGTTGCAAGCAATATTATAGAAACTATGATGGGCCCATCCAGGACAGAAGTGATCAAAGAATACCGGGGCTCTAATACTTCATTTCAAGTATCAATATCCATTGCGTTGATGGTCATGCTACCTCTATCATTACTCCTACTTCATGTCAGTGGGATTACTGACACAGTGAAGTACTATCCAAGCACTGCCTACCCCTCTCCAAGGCACAAGATAGAAGCTTTCATCCATGACTGATGTAACTAATAACAAAGAATAGTTCCAGTCCTTTGAACTGCATTCCACTGTGGAATGAACACTACTCCAAAGAAAAAAGGAGGACACAGAAACAGAAGGAAAACTTAAGTTGCCCTCTCAAAAGCAGTGATTTTGATTGTTAACATTCCTTCTACCCTGGAGCTATTTTACCTCTGTCAATTCTTGTGGTCTCAGTCTTATGGTGCTTTCTTCCCCTCTCCCCTCCCTATATTCATTTTCTTGTTTCTTTGAGATTCAGTAAAGCCCTTACTTATCTACAGAATCCCAGAACATGTGAATAAAACTTTTCAACTTACTTTCTCATCCCATTTTCCTAGTGCTGCTTTCAAAACATTCTTTAGAACAGGATTTGATGAGAGAATCTCAAGATAACCAAGATTAGTCTGATTTACTTCACAATTCTTTCACTATTTTTTAAATTCTACATGTAAGTATACAGGTAAGATATTCAGTGGCAAACTAAATATTCCAAATGCTCTTGTTCGTACTTACAATTTGAAGCAACAACAGCAACTGAACCTACCCACAAGGCGGACAGTCTGAGCATGCTGTCAGAAGTTGTCTGGTAAGAGTTTCAGTCACAGAAAATATTTCTCCCTGTTTTTACTGAACTACAAGGAGAGAATATTTAGCAACAGTGAGCACGAAAAGGCATATATTCTTTTTTGGATGGTGACATTGTGGTATGAAGCAATTTTTAATAATCAACAATTTTTAAATTTCAGAAAATCACTGTGTTTTTTTAAAAAAAAGTTCAGAGACATTTGAGTGGTAAAAATTGTCAATAACTAATTGTGATGCACTGAGTACATGAGAATTTGTTATTTAATTGAAGAGCAGAAAGTGACCAACAGTGCAAGCATCTGAAGTCCCTTATTTATGAGTGCATCTTTTAACAATTTATGCTTTGCATGGTGTATGTTGGGTGCCAGCACAAATATGCTAATATATTATCATTGTCAGGCTAACTGAAATAAGTTAGAGCTGAGGAAGATAATGGGAAGTCATTCATTAGAAAGATTAAGTAGTGTACAGAGCACTGCCTGTGTATATAGCCAATGCCATCAACATTGATTGCAAAAGCTGTGATAGCAGAACTACTTGATAAAATATTCATTTTCAGATATGCAGTGAGCTTTCAAATCAGTCTTTGTTCTGCCTCAAACTAAATCCTGCAATATACATGAGGCTAAACCTGGAGAAAGCTGGAGATACTCTGGGTCTTCCACTATCACTCAAGAGGAATTAGACATCTGTGATTAGTTGCAGGGCTCATTGGGATCCCAGGGATATCATGGGGTAGGTCACACAACTGGAGTGCTTCAGTGGATGGATATTGGCTCTTCAGGAAGGAAAGGCCAGGACAGCAATGAGGGGAAATAACCTTTGATGTGAAGGAGTAGTGGCAATGCATGGAGATTTGCCTTGGAATGGAAGATGAGCCAGCTGAGAGCTTATGGGTCTGTATTAGGGGGCAGAACAACGTGTCGGTATTGTATCGGGTGTCTGCTATGGACCACCTGATCAGGAGGAAGAAGCAGATGAGGATGTCCTCAGAAAACTGGAAGAAGTCTCATGTTCACAGACTGTGGTCCTCTCAGGGGACTCGAATCAGCCAATGTCTGCTAGAGGGTCGACACAGCAGGGCACAAGTAATTCAGAAGGTTTCTGGAGTACATTGGTGACAACTTCCTAACACAATTGATCAAGAAGCCAACAAAGGAAGACAGGCTGCTGGATCTCATACTTACAAAGAACAGCTTGTTGGGGATGTTCTGGGGACAGCTTGGGGATGGCCTTGTTTGTAGTGGCCATCAGATGGGGGAGTTCAGGAATGTGAGAGGAAGGAGCTGAGCTAAAAGCAGGATCACAACCCTGGACTCCATGAGACCGAGTTCAGGAACCTGCTTGGAAGAATTCCCTGAGAGGTGGTCCAGGAGAAGGGGTCAGGAGAGCTAATTGGTTTTCAAGAATGATTTCTTCCTTTTTGTAGGAAATCAACCAAACACAGATGGAGGTTTTTATGACTGAACAAGGAGCTCAAACATAAAAAAAGAAACACAAACATAAAAGGAAGCCTGTAAAAAGTGGAACCAGAGGCAGTTGACCCAGGAGGAATACAAAAACACTCTCCAAGTATGTAGGGATGGGGTTAGGAAAGCCAAAGTCCATTTGGAGTTGAATCTGTCAAGGGACATGAATGACAACAAGACGGGCAGTGACAGGTACATCAGCAGCTAGGGATGAGGGAAAATTTGTGTCCACTGCTGAAAGGAACGAGGGACCGGATGACAAAGGATATGGAAAGGACTGATGCACTGAATGCCTTCTCCTCCATCTTTACTGGAAATACTTGACTTCCTCAATCCCAGGTCCCTGAAACCAGTGGGAAAGTCTGGAGCAGGGAAAGACTTACGCTGAGTAGGGGATGATCAGATTTGGGAACCTGTAAACAAACTCTAGGTACACAAGTTCACGGGACCTGATGGGAAGTATCCACAAGTGCTGACTGAGCTGACTGATGTCATTGTGGGGTCATTCATGATTACCTCTGAAAGGTCATAGTGGCTAGAGGATGTTCCTGGGTGTTGGAAGAAAGTAAGCATCACTCACATTTACAAGAAAGACATGAAGAATTTGGAAAGCTTCAGGCTGGTCCAGGGAGGGTGATGGAGAAACTAATCCTGGAAACCATTTCCAAGTTCATTCAGGACAGGAAGCTGTTCCAGAAAAAGAAGAAATCATGCCTGATCAACCTGGTATCCTTCTGTGATGAGATGACTGATTTAGTGTATGAGTGGAGAGCAGAGGATTCCATTTATCTTGACTTCAATAAGGATTTGGACACTCTCTCTCATAAAGTCCTCATAGACAAGTCGACAAAATATGAGTGAGACAGCTGGACAGTGAGGTGGCTGGAAAACCGGCTGAACTCTAGGCTCAAAGGATTGTGACCAGGGGCATGAAGTCCAGATGGAGGGCAGTAACTAGTGGTGTACAGAGGGGCAGATACTGTGGCCAGTACTGTTTAATATCTTCATTAAGGACATACAGAACATCTCTGATGAGACAAAGTGCACCCACAGCAGGCTGGCAGACAATACAAAGCTAGCAGGAGTAGTTAATACCAGATGGTTGTGCTGACATCCAGAGGGACCTGGAGAAATGGGCTAACAAGAATCTGATGAAGTTCAACAAAGGCAAACGCCAAACCCTCCCCCTGGGGAAAAATAATCCATGCACCAGTATGCTGGGGACAACCATCTGGGAAACAGATTTTCAAAAAAAGCCCTTGGTCCCACCAAGTTATCCATGAGACAGCGATGTGCCTTTGTGGCGTAGAAAGACAACAGTCTCCTGGGCTGCATTAGACAGAGTGTTACTGGCAGGTCAAAGGAGGTGATCCCTCTGCTCTGCTCCATCCTGGTGAGACACATCTGGAGTGCTATGTGCAGTGCTGGGCTCCCCAGTAATAAACAGACATGGTGTGGTGGGTTAGCCCTTGG
>NW_010139916.1:9359-19408 GCF_000699245.1 Pterocles gutturalis | reverse complement strand
AACGATTCGGGCATCCAAGACCGGGGTGTATGTGTGCCGGGGGGGGGAAGGCCTTGAGAGAGAGAGATGCGGAGCCAGAAGAGAGCACCGAAAGCAGAGGCAAAAAAAAAAAGAGAACACTCTGTTCTTACCTATATACTGGGCATGACGTGCATGTTATGGAATAAATCATTAGTCAGTCTGGTTCTCAATCTTAACCTAAGAGCAAACCAGGCTAGCAGCTGGACTGTGTCTCTTTGCTTGTCTGCTGACCTTGGCAGCAGAACAAAACATTATTCTCTTATCAGCTCCTCTGAGCGTAAATCCAAAACACAGCCTCTCTTGCTAGCTATTTATGAAGAAGAAGGAGGAAAAAAAAAAAAAAAAACCTCACAGAGTTAACTTTAAGCAGTCTTTAACCCACAACATGAACTTAAGCAAAAGTACATCCATGTTCAGCTGAAAGCCACTTGCCAAATCAGACAGACCCAGAAATCTGAAGTACTAAAGAAGTTCCTCTGCAAGTTAGACAGGCTTATGTGAAAGGTAATATTAAAGGAAATTCTTTCCTCAAGGTTTAAAAAAAAAATCGTGTTAAAAATGAACAGTGAGATTTGCTGTTGTAAAGCAAGAAACACCACTTGGACAGCTCCTCACAACTGGATTTCTCCTTCTAAAGAAATCCCCAGGAGCTGCGGGGACACAGAATTTAAGTACTAAAAGTAAATTCTATCATTCACTTCCACCAGAGTATAATTGATTTTGGTTAGACACTATTTACTTTGCTTGCTGGTTTCTGGCACTGTGGAACTGTTTCTCAAAAAGGTGAGGACAAGTCAGCAACAGAGTGTCTTGCACTCACTATATGTAAATTAATTCAATTTTTTCCTGGATCAAAGGCATCCAAGTACTGGCTACAGTACTTTGATTTAATACCACATTTTTCTTCAAGAACTTTGCTAGAGCAAGAGTTTCTCTCTGTTCTCAAGAATATTTGAGAACGTAAGATGAACACACCATGAGGGACATCTGCTCTTTGCCCGTTTTAGAGCTTACACTTCACTGTACTTTTAGCCACACATGAAGAACAATGCACCCAAGCACTGCTGACTAAGAATGACGACACCAAACTCCGTGGCGCTGTGCTTCACGCTGGCTGCGTCAGAGATTGCCAAACCTCCAGTGTTGTTCCGAAAGGTCTCCCAAGGTCAGTGCACCCTTACCTCACACACCTGTCCCCTTCAGCCCCCACCCTGTCCAAGGGGACTGGAAAAACATACTTGCACGTGGCCTCTGGACAGGGAGCCCAGGGACCAGGTAAGAGCTGGGAGAAATCAAGCACAACCTCGGAGCCCAGGGATGCTCATTAAAGGCAGCACAGCCTGTAACACTGCAGCCCCTTGCAGCGAGACATGCCCAGCTATTGGGAAAGAGACATGAAGAGATGGAACGTTAAGTTGCACACTGTTTGAGTGCCATGACTCATAAGATGTGAGATGCTGAAATATTAACACTGAAAATAAAACAACTGAGTGGGGAGTTTCTGAAACTATCTTCCTTCCAAAGCTCTGCTGCACAATCCAGGAGAAGAAACTGATGGAACTGAAACAATTATTTCAGGAGACATCTTCCCCCTCCCTTACTGACCTTTGTAAAAAACTTCACAGCAAGACAGAAGCTTGTTCGAGATTTAACACACACAGGCTTATGGAGATCCCTTTCCCCAGTTTGATGAAACTAATATCAGATGCAATTTTTAATTCTAGAACACACCCATTTTTCCACAAATTTTCAAAGTGCCATTGTCCAAATATTGCAAGAAGTTTCCCGATATTCTGAGGTAGATGCTTTTTTACTTTATGATAAAGCACAATGCTTTACAGCTTGAGGAAGGCCCCCTTGTTAACGCTACCCCTGGCACTCACCTGGCCTCTCTGGCTGAATTTTCAAACAGAGCTGTCTTACGAAGTCTAAAGGCAGTTGAATGATCTCCTATTAAAAAACAAAAGAAATACATATTTCAGGACAAAAATTAATATTCAGTTTGGGGCGGGGTCTTAAAATGGAATACCAAAGTTCACCAGATGTTAACAAAAGTATCCTGAACTATACAATCAGCAGCTTTCCCCTCTGATTAACCATCTGTGTGAAGACCTGCACCTGCAGTCACATGCAATACTCCACTATGAAACCAAGAAATAATTCAATTAGATACATGAAAAATTGCAATTTCAGTGCAAGTTTAATATGCATGAAGAAACTGCATCATTTTGTCCTTTTCACAAATTAAAGTGTCCCATTTCATCCTGGCCCATGTTTCACATTCCACCCTGCCAAGGCAGAATTGCGTTAACGCAAGTTCCAGGAGAAGGTGTGACTTTTCCACTCAGGTATCCAGTGATCAGTTAACTAGCTCTGGCTGCCCTGAAGAACAGCATGAGTGGTGAGGAAAAAGGTTACCTCTGACTGCACACAAACGTAGACAATTCACATGAACCGGATCTCTCCCCTTGTTTTGCAGTTACTCTAAAAACCTCTCTCACACCTCTCACCTTATGCAGGGCAAAGAAACAACCAATCGTCTCATCAGTAGCTTGAAATAGCTCAAACCACAGAGTAAAATCCAATCACCTCAGCAGCACAGAGCAGGATCTTTGTTCTGATCCAAATGCTTCTTCTGTGTCTGTCTTGCGCAAGAATATCTGCAAACCCTATTAATTCGTTTTACTGGCATTGAGTGTTCCCTAAACACTTCAGTGTTTAGAGTGCAGAAGCCACTTGTTTTAAGAATAAAACATTTACCCCATGGTGAACATAGTTCTCCCCAAAGAACTGCTTCATGACATGTTTTCCAAAGTCTACGATGTTTTGCAGATGTTGTAGTATTTCCTCTGAAGTCTGGAAGACAGAAACATGGTAATTTAACTATGAAATAATAATAAACAACACTCAAGGATACATACACATACTAGACAATGATTGAGCAAAGTAGCTTAATTGTTCTACTAAGTTTGGTAGGTCAGCGCATGTTGAAATGAAACAGACACATGAAACTTGGGCTATGTTTGTTCCCCTACTGCTGTCTGAGAAGCTGGGATAACCAAGAAAAAGGTCAGAAGATACTATTATTATTATTATTATTACTACTACTATTAAATTTCAGTGAAAAAGTGAGAGAGAAAATGAAAAAGGTGGAAGAGAGGGAGAGGACTCAAGATCCACTCTCTCTTTGACCCAGTAAGAGAAAATAAAATGCTGAGGACAACACTCAGATAAAGACGAAGTCTAGAGAAAGGAGGAAAGACCACATCCAACACAAATGAAATGTGTTAAGATTTGTAAAAGGAGACTGTCACTAACCAGGCAATCTTACTAACTTTGTTTTATAATACCATCACAACAGGCAGATTTTTTTCCACCTGAAGGGTTTGTTACCCAACAAACTTACACAGGTTGTGTAGGACTAAGAAACGTCAGTTTGTTACTGTAACACAGCTCTGCTAAGACTGCATACCAAGTTTAATAATCTTCCTCTAGCAGAATTCATTCTCCAGACTGAAGCAGCAATACACAATACTGCAATACACAATAATGCTTTACAGAAAGAAAAGTTACTACAGTAATAGACATTACTACACCTTAGCTTCAGTAACGTACTGTACCACATACCGTTACTCCAGTATGCAAAAGCACTAACCTAAAAAACCCAATCCTTTGCAGCAAGTAGGAAAACCAGCTTTTCCAAAGGACTTACACAGCATTTCCATCATTCTATAAAGTCCAGGACAGTGCTTATTCTTTAAAACACTTGGCATATTGTATGTGGATTTGCTCCTCAGAACAGCTCGCCCTGAGCCCATTTAAGAGAGCCAAAGTAAGCCTGGAGTCTCTACACAACAGGCTACTGCTCGAGTCTTAGAACAAAACACACGCTATGATGCCTGAATAACTTTCTCAATTGCAGTCATCTGGTCTAAAGAAGTATATTTAAGAAAAAATAATTAATAGGCAACAAGATACGCAAGCAGGCCACCCACGTGGGCGTGCAAAAGGCTATTTTACAGCAGTGTCAGCGCCCCATCACTGGCACTGAACACACCCAGGGCCATCAGCAGGGACTGCTGCAGCCCCAGCTCCTTCACTGCTCTCAACCCAAGGGCAGAGGAGACCACCGCACCAGGGAAACCCCTGCTCCCACCCTGCTACTCTCACCCTGAGCACCCTGCAAACACACTGGGTCCACTCCCTTCATGGTTCAGCTGTTCCAGGAAGTTGCTTTGCAGAGGGGAAACCCTCCCAGAAATTTAAACCATCAGTAGTTATAGGATCCTCCTCCCCTGATGCTTTGTAGTTCTAGATCATGTTCTAGCTCACCTGCTGGTTCTAGATCACGTTCTAGATAGCTTTACATTCTAGGTCACGTGCTAGCTCGCTCGTGGCTCTAGATGTTCTAACTCACTTGTTGGTTCTAGATCGCAGTCTAGATAGCTTTGCTGTTCTATATCATGTTCTAGCTCACTCATGGTTCTAGATCATGTTCTAGCTTGCATTCTAGCTCACTTGATGGCTCTAGCTCACTTGTTGCTTCTGTGAAGACATATCTTAGCTATCGGCACATTTAAGACTTGTTTACAGATCTGAAGAGAAAACATTTAGTCTATCGTTCTCCTCCAAAAACCCCTCATCCTTTAGAAAAATCAGTGACCTGAATAATTAAATATATTCAAATTACAAAATCTCCTACTTAGAAAGCAAAACCAAAAGGAACTGTATAACACAAATCCACAATAACACAATCACAATACAAGGCAAAAGCAGAATGCATTTTTGCATCTCCTCAGAAGTCACACTTCTACGTGGAACAGGGGACTTTGCTCTTGCAGCGTGAATTTATCAATCTGGAGCGTGACCTCAGAGACACAGTTTCAGAGACACACTTGTGTGCATCATCAAGCAGCTGTTTTGCTGTTACAACAGTCAGAAGAGAAGCGTGTCTGTCTAGGACAACTCTGAATGGAAGTTGGAAAACCAAACTCTTTGTGCTTCATCAGGTACAGCCCACAGGAATACCTGCAGCGATCTGTGCTTGGCAGACTCCGTGTTTTGCTATCTCAATCCCAGAAAACTATAGACATGACAAAGTAGCCCACAGAAGTATTATCAACTTCAATGCTGTGGTGGGTAACTGTGAAAAGTCTGGCTTCCTTTGCAACTTCATCACACTACGTCAATTTTTTAAAAACAATTACCATGCAACACCCTCTTTAGACTTAAAAAAACACAACAAAACAAAACCGCAACAACAGAAAAAAAGCTGGTACTCAGTGTTCTGTTTTCTTAAATAAACAGCAATCGAATGACTTTTAAAACTTGTGGTCTAAACCTCCCCTGCTATATTAAAAATAGAGATAGGCACTGTTTTCCTTTCTTCCAGTCCACTGGGTTCTTCCCTGTTCTTGTAAAAACTCTTAACGTCATTATCTTGGACTACTGAAAAGGCACAGGATACATTTTTGAAATCCTGCCACTATAAACAGATGAAAAATTTATTTGAATCACACTATAGGTTTACCAGACTTTTATTTCAAGTAAAATAGTAGCAGAATAACTCAGACATACACTGTGCTCATGGGGTTTACCTTCCTCTGCTTTCCTCTGATCTACTTGAGAAATGTCTCTTTTGTCCCTGGTTAAACTGAATGCATTTTGCATTCATCTTCCTGATGCAAAGCCGAATGCCCTTCCTATACATTTACTTTACATTCATCCTTCTTTTTTCCCAAAATTAAGCACTTCCTCACAACTCTCAGTACAGCTGTAATGCTTTTTATATTTCTTTCTCACCAGAACAGTCTGCCACTGAACCTTACCCCGCCATGATTCAGAAGCTGCCCTAACTTGCTTGAGTCCCTGTATCTCTCAGGCAACACACCCTAAAGCCTACTAATGAGGTTGAGGAAATGTCAGAATTTGAACCTCCTGCCCCTTGTGCTCGCTCTTTTATTTTTTTTTCCCCTTGGAGCACTGTGCTGACACTTCACTTTTACCCTCTACCTTTGATTCCCGATTGTTTTTTATCTCTGTTAAAGCAAACCTAAGGTAACTCACTTCTGTTCCTTCTCGAACAGAAAAACCTGCCACAGTCAAAACAACTGGTAGACCAAGTCCCACCATGTTCTTTCTGCAACAAGCAGGACACTAAACTCACTCACTGACAAAGACTATTCTGTGAATATTTAATATCTTTGTCCAAAGTCCATGGCTTTTTAGCTACTGAACAGGTAGTCAACAGCAGACCTTTATCACAAGGCCAGCTGTTCCTCTTCTGTCCCTCCTAGCAACAGTCAGTAAAACCGTAATTTCCTCCTCAGCATCACCCCACTCTCCTATGCTGATATCCAACATTAACACTTTCTCTGTTGCCACAGCTATCCTTACAGAAAGCCGTACCTTCTACACATCGCAGTCTCACAATCTATCCCACACAAAGGGCTTGACGTCAGCAGTCACATAATCTTAGTTACGTAAGGGGACCTCAGATTTCCTCCTGTTGCCAAAACGCCTGAAACACAGGCACATTTCAAAACATCCCCTATTCTTACCCCTGTCAGTCACAGTTCCTTCACGGGTTTCCTGTTTCTCCTCAGACTGGTTTTTATTAGCTTACCTGGGGGCTTTTATCAACTGTATCTGTCGAATCTTACCTTATTCTGGTTTGGTGGGGACTTCAAAAACCGCAGCACCACACAGCGCTGAAGAAAGACAGGAAAGAATACAGTTTGGTCAGCATTTAAGTACATTAGAATTTCAAAAGTACACTTCATCTGAACAGCACCATTGTCTGATTCCCCAATCTACCTCATCGGAGAAATAATGGGGAAAAAAAAGCAAAACTAGGCACTTTACTTATTTCACTAAACTTGAAATCAAATACATCAACGTCTGTTCCCAGATCTGGCATCACTTTAACAAGGCAGTGACTCCGTGCTGCCAATCACCAAGTGTAATGGGAAATACTCCCTTAGCTTACATGTAGCGCTGCTCTGGAAATCTGGTAAAACACAGCATCAAACAAACAAACAGAAGAACACCCTATTGGTTTTCCCCAAAGGTCTTTGGGAAAAAAATGCAACACCCACTTCGATATCACCTACTCACAGAAGTTACCTGAAGTATCTTTCTCTCAATAAAATCCTGGTGAAATTAACCATTACACGTGGTAAACAGACATTTTATATTACAATCAAATTTTGACATAGTATTTCCCGCCTCACTAGACAAGGCAGCGCATAGCCCTGCCTCAGATTAGTCAGCCTAAATATCTGATCCTCAAGACATTTCCTCCCACTGATGTACTTCGGCCTGTTCAGATAAGATGTGGATGAAAACAGTTGGGCACCACAGTAGGCAGAGAGGAACAGCTGTTTTCTGGAGGTACCTCTTAGTCACTCCATGTCTCCATTTGGACCTTTCCTAAGGATTACATTCTATTTAAAGCACTACCAGAACAGTACTAACACTGAAGATTCCCTGACAAAGATAACACAGACGGAATGTCAGTTACACTTCAGGTTTACAGAATGTAAGCTTTTCCCTACCAAATGACTGGCCATGGCACAACAGCACCAGATCCATTCCGTATTTTGGGGCTGGAAGCTGACTCTGGGCAGTGCTGAGTGGGAGAGAGCTGCAGTTATCTTTATTACTAACACCTAGAGAAAGAGCAGGAGGAGAAAAGCAAAACAGATGACAATGTGTAATCCAAAATACTAACAAAACAAGATCCGGATTCAGACATTGCTAGTGAAACCAAGAAACAGCCCCTTCAATACCGAAAAAGTCTAAAGCCAGGATAAATCTCATAGTTCACCTACATCTGGAAAACATTCCCAGGTAAAAGGACACTTTCCTGGATTTCGATTCAACTTCTCCTGCAAGATCTAAACAGTACGAGTGTCAAAACAACAACTAGACTAATTGAACTCTAACTATAATCACCTGGATTTGACAAGATTGCTGGGTGATACTCTTTTTCTCCCATTATGACCTACACGTGGATGACAGAGCACAGGCCCGCTGAGCCCGTACGCTCCGTGTATGCACTACGTTATTTCTACAGTGTTTTCACTTGTTTCGATCCTCCACGTTAAATATTCATAAGCAAGTGGATCAGTGATAGAGTGATCTGATCATCACTTCTAATCAATTCAGTAACTTGATTCTGCAGCATTTCAAAGGTGTTGGAGATACTTATCTATTAATCAGTTCCCAGCCAACAAGCTTTCAATCACCGCTCTGGAAAAATCCAATTGTTCTCACAGGACTCACTACAGTATTTGTTCATTACCAAACCATCTCTGAAGAGGCACACTAGGATAAAACGACAGAAGCTATACATGACAAAAGAACACACTGCTTGTCTGAAGATGTAAAAACGGAAACAGAGCAAAGTCCAAACAAAACTTTTCAGTCACAGATGTACTTCAACCAGTCGGCCTGCACTGCACCTTAGTAAGGCTATCAGATGACCAAAGGAAAAAAAAAAAAAAAAAAAACCCCAATTTTTTTTTTTTTTTAGGGGGGGAAGGTTTCAGCTAGATCCATCCCTTTGTGCAATTCAATACACAGTTACATAAGTATACTGCCACAGGACAAAGGTTAATGCATCAGATGTCAAAGATGCCAGCTGCTTCAGGAATACTACCACTGACAATACTGGTCCACGTTTTTCATGCTGCTGCATTACTGGTTCACTTGACTGACTCTTAACTTGGAAATATGTGGGTGGTTGTTGCCGTGAGGTTTTGTCAGTTATCTTAAATGCCTTAGATTTTTTTTATATTTACAGAGTGAACATCAAAAGATATAACATGCTCATCTGTGTGCAAAAGAATGGCCCACATCCAGAAGAGAACAGATTCCTTAAGAGGCTGTCACCACTCCTCAGCACTTTGATAATTAGAGCAACTAGATCCTAATGCTCCCTGAACTTCATTCTCTACATGCCCCTATGTGAGGCCTTCCACTGCTTAATGCCACTTCCATCACTAAACTCTTACCAAAGCGTTTAGGCAATTGGGCAACAGTCCCATACAGACAAAAAGATGGAAGAAAAAAAAAACACCCCACATGATAAAAGCTTACATTTATTTCTTTACAGATTGATATTTGGTATTGGCCTAATATTTTCCCAAAA
The DNA here is from genome assembly GCF_000699245.1 of Pterocles gutturalis. Classification (NCBI taxonomy): domain Eukaryota; kingdom Metazoa; phylum Chordata; class Aves; order Pterocliformes; family Pteroclidae; genus Pterocles; species Pterocles gutturalis. The sequence goes on along the minus strand of NW_010139916.1, from coordinate 10,233 downwards.
TGTCCTCTAAACTTCACTGTCGTAAGATAAAGCTCCCATGGCAGGCATCCTGAACTGGAGAGTTTTCAAGTTAAAACAAGTTATTCCCCTTCAGCGAAAAGCCTCATTCACACCAGTGAGGTTTTTTCACGTTTCCAACTCTTGCTACATTATTAACAAATTCTGTGTAAGAGCTGGTGTCAGTGAAAGAAATAAAAGTGTACAAAACCAAGCTCAAATGCCAGTAAGATCGTTTACAAGTACAGAAAGATGTGTATTTTCATTCTGCTGTTAGCACCTCAGCTCGCACGGTTTTAAAATAAGCCTCTGTATGAAAAAATTAAGAATTAGCCTGTCCAAACACAAAGCCTGGGAAACATCACTTCAGCTTCTCCATTTCCAAATAAGCAGGTTCAGGACATTTGTTATTACTCTACTATCATTCTAAATAGCATGCGTTACGTGTTTTTGTCTAAAGGCAAAGTGTTGCTCTAACATCTAGTTCTGAAACTGCCCAGTATAACTAGAAAAGTTTCTTATCTAGTTGATTACGAACTGGCGTTCACATTTGCAAGATCTCCTGGTAGAAACCAAGGCACTTTGGGAAGCAACTTTTTAAGCCCCCAAAGGAAATCCACCCCTCATCTCCGTCACTCCACATCGTCTCAAACTGTGGTACCTAAAAACTCACCAGTATTTTTGTCAGCATTATACGCAATTTTACATCACAAAATTAGCTGTCTACTATACTCTGTTGTCAGCACATTTATTTTGAAAAGGCACACAATATACAAGCAGAACATGAAAACCCACGTTTGTTTTCACGTTGTCCATGTAAAAGTCACAAGCTTCCAATCATAAACAACACGGGGGAAAACACTCTCAAAGAGTGGTA
>NW_010139916.1:238-9328 GCF_000699245.1 Pterocles gutturalis | reverse complement strand
TTCCCTACAATTATTACCATACTATCTGTTGCAACCAATTACACATACCAGCACCAAGTGCTGCCTAAGGAGATGGAGAGATGAAGTCAACTACTTTTAGAGAGAACAGTGCCTGAAAAGGCTCTTGAATTTCTTTCTGCAGTAAAAACTGGTTCTTTAATTCACTGTCTTTTGCTGAACCTAAAGAGCTATCAAGAACTTGCCAAACACAGCTGTAGGTATGCCAAACCTTCTACCACCACTGCAGTTGTTCAGCACAACCCCATCGTAGTAGATTTACGAGTGTGTGCAGCAATGGCACCTACAAAAAGTGCATTCTATCTCTAAATTTCAATCAAAGGTTAAATTACACCAAACTGCTATTCAAGCCCTACTTGAACGTAGTGATATGCAACTACTAATTACTGACAGTTTCAATGGTACTAAATATGAACTACAGAACTATTTTGCTGATATGAAGCTATTTCTGCAGTAGCACATTGGAGCTGCATGCAATATATGCCAACCAGCAAAATAATTCTGAAATTTTTCATTGCAAACCTACATTCCACAACCCCTTCAATTCCGACTCTAGTCTGAGGGATTTAAACAGAAAACCATGGGTTTCTATTCAGAAAATGCAGTTTCTGGGAAGGAGGCAAACAGACACAGAGGTGTCATCTTCACATCTCAGAAAAGACAGCTGCACAGAGGAGCCTTCCTTCTCCTGAGAACTAATAAAACTCAGTAAAAACATGCCCACCGTGCTGCCCAGGCACTTCAGCCAAAGCTTACCTTTACAATACTCAACACAAGACATTTTTAAAGGTCTCCTCATCCAGGGTGTCAGCAGGCTGTGCAAGGTGGAGGGATGTAGGAGATGAAAACAAACTAAGCACTGGAAAATTTTGCAGCTTTTGAATGAAGCACACACAGTAATATTGTATACAAGTGGTGTTTTCCAGCCCAGTTTTGTTCTGTGTAAGGTGGATAAGATCACACAAAACAAAGTGAGGAAAGCTACATTTCCTGGCAGTATGGAAGAAGTTTAGCAATTGCTCACACAAAGTGCAAGGAAGCATTCAAAAATCGGAACAATACTATTTTATTTAGCATAGGGGTCCCTTAAGAACAATCTTTTTATTTCTTTACATGAGTAAAGAATTTCTAGCATAGCACCTGGCTTGACACCAGCCAATATGCTGAACCATTATTTGGAAGCAAACACCACCACAGTACTTGTTTTCTTTAGCACTGAGCTCACAGCTTGCATCAGACCTCAGGTATGCATTCCACTTTTTCTCCTGCTTGCCTATGATCTAGATTCCCACAACAGTGAAGCTCTAACTCAGGTTTCACTTTATAGCTAAGTTTTGTATCACCCTGCAATACACAGATGGTACCAATTCCAAGAGAATTTTATGATTGCACTAGCCATGAGTGAGAAGGAAACATCTGCCCTTCAGCTAAGCCACCTAATCACAGCACCTGAAATGGTATCAAGTGATACGCCCACGGGTACCAGGTAGAGACACATACCAGAGAGAGGACAGAATGAATAAACCTACTGACACCCGGCCCTCAGCACATATTTCTGCAGACATACCGTCTGAGATGACCCTGACACCCTAGCTGTCTGAAAACAAGCAAGAAAAACACTGGTCCTTAACATTTAACGGTGTAACAAATACCTCATCCATCTATCAAGCAGGTGAGTTATACCAACACAAACACGACAACGTGTACTAAGCTTCCTCCCTTCAAACTGCCCTAAAGCTCCCCCCAGCAGCAGCACACACCTTCCAGCATTAAGCGCCTAGTCAGCTGCTGTCATCTTAGGTAAACAAGGCCTTTCAGAAAACTATTGATAGGGAGAGGAGGAAATAAAAAGCCAAAGCAGTAAGAGGAATCAGAATGAAGTAACAAAATGAAGAGTTAGAACAAGTTAGTAATTCCAAGCATCCTGAACACCTCAGCTAGAAGAAACTTACGCAAGTCTTGGGCAACTGTTCAATCAAATGCCTTCTCTGCTCCTTCCCAAGCAGAACCAGGAAGGTCAGATCACAGTTATTGCGTATCTCAGAAATAACACACTGAGGCAAAGAAAACACTCATCAAAAGGTTGGAAGGGAAGAAAGAAATGAAGGAGTGAATAAAACAGGCTGTCAGACTGACCACTCCGACATAGCTTATGGAGCAGCCAAGTTACTTCCAACCAAAGCAACCAACCCACTGCTGCTGGCGACTGAGAGAAGACACATGTGCAGCACAGAAAAGGCAAAGTGTAGGCTTATGAACATCATCACTGCATCTACCAAACACTTAGAAGAGACCAAAAAAAAAGTTATTTATATAACCACTTGATCTCGTCAACTGCAAAAAGAAACTCATTTGAGTTTGAGCTAGCACAGAAGCCAAACAGAAAAAACAAGACCATTTTTAATCAGGGCTAGCTACTTCCTGAGGTCATCTAGAAAACTGGGATTCATTTTACATTTTCATTGCATGTAGCATTCAGCATTCTGAAAAGTCACTAAAAAAAAAAAAAAACAAACCCACAGGCATAAAGCGGAGCTTGAATTTCCAAAGAAAGTCATGAGAGGACAAGTCTGCTCCAACAATCTACTACTAGCAAAATAAGAAGACACTTCTGAATAAAAGTATTCCGGGGGGAGGAGAGTAGTATTGCTGCTGCTACAGTTAAAGTATCGCTGTCATGTTACCTTAAGAGTACTAGACCTAAGATTCGCAGTGCTTCTGCCTCCCATCTCCTTCCACACACATGCTGCATTTTCCCATCTGTATCTACAAAACCTAAGGCACTAATATGATCAGAAAAGTTTTAACTGATGCCCTTCTGTTCCTTTTCCTTTCTGCATTCAGCCTTGCTACCCAGTGCCACCTTCCCTTTCATTTTATGGAAGATACTACTACACTGCACTGCACTCGGAGCATCCTTTCAGTGCAGAAACCTGTTAAAGCCAAGGAAAAAGTAAATTTAACTACACTAGTACAATATGGAATTTAAATCCCAATATGGAATTAAAATTCTGCATAGATGTTGACTCAAGCTGTTGACTTTCTTTTCGTCAAAAAAAGCTTTGCAGCTAATCCACGGAACTGGAAGTGCTTCCAACTTTTAATTCTTCGTTTATAGTAAAAGCTTTGTAGATTGTACTCAGGTAGAGTTAGTCAAATTAGTTATGACATCTACAATTACAGTTGCACCAGTTTAGCCAAAGAACCAACTACAAACATACATAAAACTTCCTTACCAAAGTTAACACAATAAAACATACAGTTTCATACAGGTGCCACAAAGGGTCCCAAATTCCCACTCAAACGGGTGATTGCCTCATCTTCCTAAAAACTTAATTGTTGTTTACAGCAAGGCACACATCTCTTCCTTTCTTTTCCACTGATGACACACCCTGATCACATACTTGGCTTTTCAACAGTTTTTTATATCTGCTTGCTTCAGGAAATTTGGGCACAAGCTCCTCTACTTGCTCACAATAAATAAATAAAGGTGTGGGTTTTTTGCTAGACCATGTTTAGTTATGCATACCCCCAAAAGAACATAATGCTGGAGAAACCAGGTCAAAGAAATGCCCTACAAACTAACAAAAAAAAGAAGAGGTTTTAATGGCCCTTAATCCCCATTAAAGTTCACACTGGAATCTCAGTCCAACTCATTCACATGTAAGTTTTGCTTCCTCCAGAAAATTCTACAGAAACAGATGGAAAACTCCTCCCTAGATTACATCACATAGCCTTGGTGAATCTTTTGGATACATACAGAGCATTAAATCCATCAGAAATAAGAATTAGCATAGGTTTGGAATTTTAATAGAAGAATCTCCTCAAGGATGCAAAAATGTTTAAGTTCAAGTATTACCAAAACTATGTCCTTCCCATTAGTCAAAATAAAATTCAACAAATCCAAGCTGCATCTTACCTTTTCTGATCATTTCTTACTCTGAAAAAAACAAGATGCCATAACTTGGCCACATTTTAAATCAGAGCAATATCAGAGAAGGCCACTGTTGAAGCTATTGTATTTACACCACAGGGAACAACAGCTAGTTTTTCAATATTTTTCCTCTACCTGAAGACTCTTTAATACAGGAATCAGCAGTCTGTTCTATATTTCCTTGAAATCAACACATCCATAGATGTTAATTCACTATTCCACAGACATTAAGGAAAAAACAAACAAACAAAAAACCCCAACACAACTGAACAAAAGCCAGAACACAAGGGAACAAAATCTGCTCTATAGTCAGTTATCTGGAATGTCTCAGGAACAACTTTGAAGTTTTCAGGGCAATGCTTTACATACACTAATTTCAATACAACAAAATAGATTCAGACAACTCCAGGTAGAAAAACAATGGAAGAAACAGGACACGCAGGTTTTTGAACTTGTACAAAATTACATCATTAGAAAAAGTGCCTCAAGACAATTCTCTCAGGAAGACAGCAATTGATGATCAGCCTCACTCCCTTTCTGCCAGACAAGACTAAATAGGAAAGCTGCAGCTAGCCAGTAATTCAGACCAGGAGCTTTTCACTTTTTAAGCAAAAACCCCGGTGTCCAAACATACAATCTTGTTAATGGTCCTCTCTCAAAGTAAGTTTATTATAACAACATTTTCCAGTCAGAATAATTTGTCATTATTCTTAAAAACAAACAAACCAACCAACCACAGGAAAACCATTTCATATTGCAAAAGCACTACTAAGAACAATTATCTAGCCTGGTTTGACACAAAGCACTCCCCATGAGAATTATGTTATTCCAAAAACCAAAACCTAATCCATCTGCCCTATATGCAGAAAGTGTCTTTCTACACCCACTTTGCAGCCATCATAATGCAGGTGCCAGCAGAAGCAGCTACAGATGTAGCAAAATCAAAGGCTACTGTTAAAACACAAGATACTACTCTCTCCTGGCAACCTCTGCTCTCTGCAGTCCCTGACAAGAGTCAGAACAAGGATCAGGAAGGACACCTTCCAAAGCAGCACTGTGCTGTCCTGCATCAAAGAAAAAAAAAAAAAGAAAAAAAAAAAAAAAACCCCACCACACAGAGAAAAGCCAAATATTATTCACTTACTACAAGCACCAACTTTGGGAATCTTCTGCAAGTTTGATTATCTGACTTGACTCCCTTGCTCAGTCTCCATCTACCGTCCCTCCCTTTTCTTCTTTGTGAGGTTACATACACTCTGGAGATGGTTACGCATTTACTAATTAAGTCTCACACCAAAACGGAAGGGTGTCTGTTAGAGCTGCAAGTGCTCCAAGACAAGAAGTAGGTTATTACTAACAACCAAGGCATCTGAAGATACAAGCCACAACCTTTTGCAGGCACACACCAATGTGTTCCTCCAGACCACCTCACTGAATAAAAAACAAGCTGGGAAATAAAAACTCCTCTTTTCTTGTACCACCTCCCAGTAGTCACCCTGAAACACAAGCTTAACGTTCAAACACATTTTAAAATAATGAAACATTTGGTTACCATAATTTCCCAACACGCAAAAAATAAAAATTAATAGAAGTCAACTGATGCACAGGAGGGAATGTACATCCTTTATCCCATAAAGCAAAAACTGGAGATCGCAAGCATATGTTTCAACAGTGAAAGGAAATATAAGCCATTATTTCTAGAACTGCTTACGCTACTTTCTACAAACATCTCCTGAAGCCTTCTGAAACAAAGCATTACTTGCCTCTGTATAGAGCAAACAACGGATGAAAACACAGAAGTGAAAATGAGAATTTCCAGCTCACTTCTGAAAAACTAGGTATCTCCATCTTAGAAAGAGTCAACAGCTACAAGAAGATAACTGTTCCATAGCAGTTCCTCTGAGCCCTCCCTACTGCTCAAGGATAGAGAGGGGGGAAGGTGGTTCAGCCTTCTTTTTAAATCAGAACCCAAATTCAGTGTGGAAGGAGCGACGCTCCAATAAAAATGCAGGGAGTAAAATGAACCCTTTCTAAACCACCCAACTGTCTGTGATAGTGCTTTGTTCGGGTTTTGTAAAGCTGTGGATGTACCGCAGCACTTTATGCACATCAGAGATGGCAACTAGAACGAGCAACCAGACAATTCACAAGATGGTGTGAAGGGTGACAAATAAATTATTTGAAGGGGATACTATGATTCAATCAAATATTCAAAATTCCAGCCAATGGACAAGGATCATACAGGCACTGCCTGAATGAACTTGCAGGTTTTGTGTACTTCAGAGAGATCTTTCCAACCGTGTCAAGCACTGTCTTCAGGAACCAAACAGAGTTGCCAGTTGTATTTCTCACTAAAATCAATGAGGTGGCAAAGCTGCTTTTGTTCACTGGCTAGCAGAAGTGTTTCAGCAGCCTGTGAGACTATACAAAGGCTTTTTGACAACAAAAAGTTGGAAGTGTTCAAGGCCAGGCTGGATGAGGCTTTAAGCAACCTGGTCTAGTGGAAGATGTCCCTGCCCATGGAAGGAGGCATGGAACTCAATGGTCTTTAAGGTTCTTTCCAACCCAAACCATTCTGTGATTCTATGATTCTAACAATTCAGTTTCAGTTTGGATTAACTTAATCACAGCTGCAATAAAAACCAACAGGAAAAGCTTTATCAACAGAGAAATGTGTAACATAATTCTTCCAGAATTTTAGATTAATCAGAATTGAAACTTTAAAAAACCATAAAAGCAGAAGTTTGAGTATTCACCAAGCAAGCAAGCAGCTCCAGAGACAACAACAGTAACTGGAAATGCTCAGCATGCATTCCATCTTTATTCATCAGATCACTTTCCAAATGCTGAAGAACAAACTAAAGTAACTGTGTAAACTATCACTGTAAGAAGAGACACTGACTAGACCATGCCCTGCCTAAGTCCTCTCTTCTTCACTGCATGAATAAGGAACAGAGATGCACTTGCAGTGATTTCAGCCACTCATTTCAGCACGGTGTTCCATGGGCTGTGGGAGCGCAGGCACACGGGGAGACGCTCATCGCTGTTGCATTCTGCAGGATTAACAACCACTAAGTGGAAACAGCACATCAAGCAGTACTTTACAACTTGCTCACCCAAACAACAGAGCGTGTTCCACAGAATGCCAACATCAGACTGTCAGACAAACCTTTCTCTATATGCCACCATTCAAAGGCACTCAAAAAAAGTTGGACGTTGCCTGCATCTAACGCTTATCAGCTCATCGCTAGCAGAGCTATTTGTTGGGCATGTGACTTTTCCATGACCAAGTTTTTAATTCTGGTACTGCACTAACTCTGGATTAACAGTGCGTTACATTGGTGTCTTAAAGGGAAACATACAGGGAATGGAGCAAACGACAGAAATAAGCATAGCCTGAAACACATGAGAGCACCACGAACTGATGATGCACAACTTGTTCCTCCTACTCTTCGCCCTCCGTCCAGACACACTCCACACAACCAAGAACAAGAGTGTCCTATCCAGGCTGCCTGCTCACCCCAGCCCAAACACCCTACGCTTGGTACGTGAACTTGCACAGTACCTGTTATCAGTGCTTCAAAGAGTGGCCCAGAAGGCAGGAGCTGAAACAAAACTCTCTGGATCTTACTTCATAAAGGGTAGCTCATGCCCTCTTCTCCAGAAGAACAGGGATTTTCTTTTTATTATTTTGTTGTTTTGTTTTTTTAAAACTTCACAGATCTTCCAGAAAAAAGCAAGGAAGAGAAGTTCAGACCTGCAGAGATAGGGCCAAGCTTCCTCCCCACATTCCAAAACACCACTACACATCAAAAGGGAGAACATGGAAACAACAAGCACGCACACAGTACCACAGTACCGCCCTGGCCTCCCACTTACAACCCTGGCACTTGTATCTGAGCATCTATTCATGTCTCTCTTGCCACGACCAAATTGCTGTCCCTCTCACTAGCATTTATACACAAAAAACATGAACTATAGAGATACAGAAGCAAGGACAGTTAAAATGAAATTTACTGTCTTAATTATGCTGCTGTCCTGTTCCCACAAACCTGAGAATAACTTGACATCAGATCACAAGAACGATGATTAATCGTGCAAGTTGTATGTCCTGTTTGTAAGAGGCAAAGTAACAATTAGCATCTAAACAAAAGTATTTTATATGCTCCAGTTTTACAAGAGCTTGCCATCAGTAGACACAAATCTCTAAGATGGGAGTTTTACTGATTCAAAGCTGTCTATAAAGGAAAAATCATATCTACTTCACTTTCACTCTTTCTTAAGAAAGTTTTAGCATCTTGTTAAAAAGAAAACTGACACAGCAACTATTCTGAATCTCTGGCAGACTTCCTCGCTTCCCAGATCTTTAAAGGTATCGTAATGATATCACTATTAATCCATTACGTATTCTGATCCCTATCATCCAGTGACTGAGTGTTTTTTAAACTGTCTTTTTCAAAGTTAAATTTTAAACAAGAAACAAAATCATGCACTTTCTTCTTGCAGCAAAAATACATTTAAAAAAATATTTAGTATAGAGAAAGTAACAAGACCACATCCTAAATTTTGGAGAGCACTGTAAGATTTCCAGCATTTTCTCAGACTTGACATTTGTTAGTATTTTTTACATCTAGTTTATGCTTATAATCCAGAAAACAGACATCAAAAAATCTACTACTTTCAGTCATTCACTTAGATATTATTAAAAGAAATGGTTCTTAGGATTCAATGCTTATTGTAGATTTTTTTCCACATAAAGCCTATGCTTTATCATTTTGGCTTTACACGTTTCAGATCTATGAAGTAGACCCTGTGGCAAACCCATACCAGAATTTAAACTGAAGTACAAATACATTTTTAAGGCAAAAAATAGCCACAAGTGCTTTTTAGAAAAACAATAAACTCCTTGAAGGGACACGTATCCCAGCACAGTAAGTAAATAACACATGTACAACCGGGGCAGGAACACAGCGAGCAGCCGAATGGGCGCATGCTTTCCAAACTGACAGAGACTCTGCTGCTTGGTTGGATTTAGCTTCACTTAATTGTTACTCTTCAGCATTTTGGCGAATCTAGTTTACTATTTTTATTTTTAATTTAAATCAGAACCAACCAAACAGAACAAATCCCCACGGGGT
>NW_010139916.1:0-207 GCF_000699245.1 Pterocles gutturalis | reverse complement strand
CCACGGGTTACAGGGGAACAGAGGGGTGGAGTGCCCGCCGCACTCAAGCAGTCGCAGGGCCCAGCCGGACACGGAGCTGTGCAAGCGCTCAAACCCCCAGAGAAAAAGCGCCAGAAAAACCTTCCCAGAGCCTCCTCCTGTCACACCTGCACACACGCGCGATGGCAGACCAGGGGAGCGTTCGGTGCTTCTCCTCGCCGCTCCCGC
>NW_010139915.1:0-1996 GCF_000699245.1 Pterocles gutturalis | reverse complement strand
CTTTTCAACAAACAGTTCCATTCAAAGTTTTTGACAGCCAAGATACATCTTTTCAACAAACAGTTCCATTCAAAGTTTTTGACAGCCAAGATACATGCGAAGTGAAAAGAAAAGTCAGTCAGCATTGTTCAACATCATTTTAATCTCCACCGAGGGAAAATGATATAAACATGTTAACACAAACAGAAGATGTTTTGGAAAAGACCATCTGGCACTATGACAGGGGTTTAGTTTCTAGAAATGTAATTTATAATTTTATAAAAATCATATGAAAGAATAACAACATCTTTCAGTGACATCAGACAGAACAGAAAAAATAAATAAATCTCAACATTAGTTGTACTCTGATGGTCCTTCTCATAAGAAATGTAAAAGTGCTTTTTAATAAGTGCTGCAACTCAAGATTAGTGCAATATGTCAAATCAGTTTTAAAGCAGATATTTATAGGAATTGTGCAAGTTCTTACAATTAACAAACCCCAGCAATCTAAAAACTAACACTGAGGTAAGCATTCTAATTAAACATTCCGTAAATAGCTTCCACACCAGCTCTACTACAAGGAAAATATTGGCGTTCCTCCATAGAAAGGCTGAAACCTAAACATGATGTGAAACGCGTGCTACAAACCAGTGAATACTTGGAAGTTAAAAAAGCTCTTGCAAGATATACAGTTTAGTACGCTTACGGCCCAGCGCTACAAACAGTACCTAATGCAAAATAGACAACTTAAACAAAACCAAACTTTACAGTTAGCGTACTGAATTTGCTTTTGAATTCGTTATTTTGTTCCCAAATCCTCCTAGAAGCTCCCACGTAAAGTTAGCACATTAACTTAACGTAGAAATTGCACTGTATTTTAATCTGTAAATATCAACAAATTGGTTATCAACTATGACTGCAACTATGAGTACCATTACTCTTCGAGCAAGTGAGAAAAACAGCACTAGCTGGAAAAGAAAATTAAATTTCCTCTTCACTGTTTTACACAGAACAAGGTGGCAATAATAAAAGATACCCTATATTTCTACACAATACTTTCTGCAAGAATTCTCAGACCTCTAAAATTAGTTTTCATTTTATTGTAGTTTCTTTAGTCTGTGATTTACGATGCATAGTAACTACTGCCTTTTACACGCAGGGCTCATTTGAAGAGAGGCAAAAACTAGACCGTTAGTGCTGAGCCCTTATGGCTCATTTGCATATGGAGCCGAAGGCTTTTCATATTTTATTTCTCAAGGTGTTAATAAGCAGGATTTAAGTCACTATCAACAACACAAGTAAAATATAAATTAATGCCTTACAAGCCTACCAACCAGACTGGTTTTTATAGCATTGCACTTTACTTCAGTATTAAAGTGCCAGTTGAAGCCTGCACAGAACTCGTTTTATAACAATATTTCAACCAAAAAAGCAATAAATAAAATGCAGTCTCTAAAAAAAATGCCAGTAGGTTTAGTCCACATTTCTCCTACCCAGGACACACAGTCTAAACGACATCACCTGAAATAGGTCTGGGACAGCCTTTGGATAGCAACTGCACAGTTCTCTCAACACAACAGACCACCCCCAACAATAAGAGAAGCAATTAAAGCTGTCTGCAGGAATAGTTATAAACTGAAAGGCAGTACCCTTGAGTATGTCTCTCAATTACCTTAAAAAGGTCTGTCGCCTTTGCTGAAGATAGCTTCAGAAGTCAGACACAGCTATTCTGTGACTGCAGGTTATCTCTCCTGTGTTACTGCAACAGGCAAGTTGAGTCTTTCTAAAATATGTTATATGAACCCTGACAACAAAGTGGAGGCTTCCTGCTCCTAAACCAGGAAGTTCTTTCCTAAAATTTAGGAACTTGTCATTGCAGTGACAAGTTGGTTAAGTCTTTCGCAGAGTCTCGAATCATCTGTTCTACCTTGGGATTTCCAGCTCCACTGGCTGCCAGCTCCTTGTCAATAAGCCCCAGGTTGTGCAAATTGAGGATGGAATCGGCAATAATCCGTGC
>NW_010139914.1:330-7446 GCF_000699245.1 Pterocles gutturalis | reverse complement strand
TGAGCACCGAACACCCAGGGGATTGGCCTCCGCGGCTGGCTTTGCGGATGGGCATTATCCTCCTTCATTGGGGACTTGAGACAAAGGCACCTGGCACCAGAAAGCGCATTACCCATCTTCACTCCTGTTCAGCGGGGTGCTAGTGCCGGGGAGCTTGTGCGGGCAACACCGTGTAGGCAAATACAATTTTCTTTTCCTGTTTGGCCTGTCAGTTAACAGCATCTGGACAAGATTATCACTAAGTAATTAATAGGCATGTCTACATTATGTCCTACACAGCGCTGAGCATCAGCCAGGAGTCAGATGGAAATATCCCCTGGCTGATGGTCAGCCAGCTTCACCCCAGACTGCACAGGAAATGGGAACAATATAAGTGAAAGCATCCTAATCTCTTCAAGCCTATTTTAGTCTCTTAGCCAAAAACCAAGCTCTTTATTTAATAATGTAAGAGCTTTCAAATCTTCTTTTAGCACAGTCCATTCCCCATTTATATTTCATTAGGAAACATTTTGCAGAGTTGAAAGTGATAAATAGTTACTTTATTAAACAAACAAAAAAAAGTCACCACCACCACCACTCCCCTCCTAACCTGTAACTCTTATCATTTAGTTATTCACACTGGACTTTTGGTTGACTGCTACCAGAACAGCTTCAACCCTAGCAGATGCAGACAGGCTGGCTGCGCGAATTACTACCATTTTTTTCCCAATAGAAGTTGCAAATATTGAAACCAAGATACCACATCTATACGTACTTAATACAAAATTTACAGCTCTTTAAGATGCACTGTTTCCTTAAGGCCCATTAACAACATTTGTTTATGTATCAAAATCAAACTGCTAGAAATTAAAGTATGCTTTGATCATCATAGTAATTTCCTAGACAAAGGAGGAACAAACATATAACTCAGGCAAAATTATAATACACAACATTATCATTGTAACGCTCTGAGATACAGCAGCCTTCAGTTATCATAAACCATTAGTGGCAAAGTGAATTTTAGATATAAATTAAGATATGAATGGAGTTATATAGCGTGCAACGGGAGTGGCTGTGCAGGAAGGCTCTTGCTGTCTCTAGTTGCTTCAGGTATTTTACCGTGATGCCATGTAAGACTCATGAACTTTCCAACAGGTAACTCCAGAGTTCTAGAGAAGATTATTATCCAAAATACAACAGGACTAGGGCTTAGCTTCGTCAGGGTAAACTCAGAGCAATGATTCTGCAGTGGTGTTTCATTTGCTGTTTCCATTTAAGAGCTGAAATAGGGCCTGGCCAAAAGCTTTAATCACTTGGTTTAAGAAAAGGTATCATCTCATGGCATCTTATAAGCTTTCCTTTGTTTGTATTTTTATACTTTATCTTGTTTACATTTTAGGCAGAACAAAATTTTGGCTATTATTAGCATGTATTCCCTTCTAGTTTCTGCTGGCCTCTATTTGTAAGTTTTCATGTGAATAAAAAGTATAAATATATACAAGTAAAATAAGAAGAATAAAGTACTTAGTAAGACTGATACTCTCTGCTCATTTTGTTAAACAAACAATAACCAATAACTTAATTCCACTTGATGCTTAACAGAAATAAACTTTTTGGCAGGAGAAAGTTTAGAGAATAGACACACAATCTTTGAGAAGGAAGTCACTGAAAAAGAGAAGATTCTCACCTACTGGAGATATTCCTACTTTACTAGAAAAACATGTGTTCAGGAAGACTTTCACCTAGACATTGCAAATATATTTTAGTTTTGGTAAAATGTGATGATCTTCCTTGGTTGGGAAAGGAGGTCAGTTGTTTTAAGAAAAAGAATAAAAATATTTCTGCATTTATTTTAAGTAATGTTTAGAACAACTGAGACTGCTTTCTCCTTTAAGAAGTGTTATCAGTGCAGAACAAAATACAGAAGTCAAAGGTGGGAATCTATTAACTGAGAATGCTTTGCTACAAATTACAATACAGTCTCATGAAATAGTAGGGTTTGCATATGAAATTTGCCCTTACAAAGCTCTATGAACTCTGTCTTGTTTTGCAGAAAGAGAGCAATCTGCTAATAAAAATATTTGGCAGGGTTGGGACAAAAGCATCTTCTAGAAAAAACATCCCTTGTGAGGTCAGTTGCTGGAATAGAAATTAGTATAGGCCTATGTGGAACAGCTGGATTCTGAAGAGCCAAAACTGTCCAGCATTGGAGCCTATCTTGCTTTCTTCCACCCTCTATCTTTCTCCTACAGCTGCTATCTCTACCATTCTATCCTGCCTCTCTCAGCAGGATGCTTTCTATCAGTTAGCAGCAAATGTTGTGCTGGCTGCTAGCTGGCCAATTTCCATCAGCTTCTGTAGGGAGTGACTGAGCAGAGTGTTCATATCTACTGAATAACACCAAAGAACTGGGTAAACATCTTCTGCTCATCTCACCTTCCCCCTCCACCCCTCACCTTGACATTTCAATTTAAAGCAATACTTTATTTGTATCTGAAAACTAGCTCTTGTCTAATAAATACATTTATTTAAAACAAACAACAGAAACAGCACAATTATTTTTAAAACACTTCTCCTTATTTTTCAGACAGCTCCAGAAAACATCAAACATTTTAAAAGTCAACCTCATATTAATACAAAAACAACTAAGAGCTGGGTACATGATGACTATGTTCTACTAAAATGATAAAGCAGTGAAAATGCCAGATATAACAACTTACCTAATTTAATTAGAAATTAAGAAATTGTGTGTAAAATTAGTTAATAGTATGCATGTTACATTATACTTATCTATATATACCATATACATAAAGTATCAACATGCTATACCATGTATATTGTGTATGTAGATAGGATACATAGAGTATGAATACGTTATATATAATTGCATAAGTATAACATATGCATATATGTAATATATAAGTTAAATAGTACATTCTATGTATGGTGACTCCATATATTACATTAATATAATTGCCTGTTATATTAGCAAGATACTAATTTGTACACTGGGTACAAGAATCTTTTAATAAGCTTAATGCAAACTAGAAATAGGAGCAGGGAAGGGCCTGAATGAAAATGAGATAAATGGAGAATCCACCTGACAAGAGAGGATTACACCAGCTGAGTTGCTTATTCGTTCAAAATTCACGCTGAAAGATAATGCAATTGTTCTTTATATAACGAGTCAGGGAGTTAAAAGATCAAGAATAAGTCTGAAGCTAAATAACAAAGTTAGTGCTACAATAGAAAAAAAAAAAAAAGTGTAACCACCCTTGAATAAATCTGGGCTCATAATTAGCATAAATTTTCTAATCACTGGAGAAATAAGGTTTTGAATGAAGTTTTCCAACAAGAGTAGTAGGGATTAAAGTTCTATAAGTTTTTAGGAGCTTGGTGAACATATAAAAAGGATTTTGTGTGATCACTGCCACTGGAAGCAGAGGGACTCGGTGGTAAAACACATACATACCAATGTCTATTTCTGTACAGAATCTTTTACAAACTGGTTTACATTCAGTGGTGGAAACACTGTGCAGCAAAGTTCATAGTTAAAACTGAAAGGTAAATCAGCTCTCAGATGTATCACAGGCTTCGTGTTATTTGAGATCTTTATTAATCTACAGTACTTTGGCTCTTTTTCAGTGTGATCATGAAACCAGCAAATAACCTAATGATCATCATTCAGAGGACATCATCTTGCTCCATTTACTTCTCATGATATACCAGCATGGACAGAAACACACTGCTAGAGAGCACATTTGTAGAATGTATATGTGTTCAGTAGCTTCTAAAACAAACAAGTATCCAAAAATTCAAATTGGATTGGTGCTGTCTTGACATACCCTGCAACTGCACCATTTACGCCTGTGACTGTCCATCGATATGCACTATCATGCATGCACAGAATACTGTGAATTCTCTTAAGAATTGCAACTAGAATATTTCAGCAAATGGTAGAATCACCACAATGTCACAATAATCTTGCCACTTCTTGTTTAACTTACTTTGTGAGACCACTTTTCCTATTTAAGAATAAAGCGATTACATTTTCAGTTACTGCATCTCAACAGTAACTATAGATCTCAATAGTAACCATAGATCAGCAAATATTGGTCTGAGCTAGTCTGACATGCCATGCAGCTAGTCCTCCCTCCAGTCCTCTAGTGGACACAAAGTGATTGCTGTGAACTACATTTTTGTAGCGTTAACTTTCAAATTGACACACCTATAGCTTCAGGAAAATTAACCTACTGCTCTGAAACAACTCCTTACTTCTTGACAGTTCAGCTCGATTATGAATGTCTCAGAAGCTACTTCTGAGGCAAGTTTGTTTTGCGAAAGATACATCAGGATGTAAACAACAGTTCAAACTTTGCTGTACATTTTTGCATTGCTCTATGTAGCAGTAAATGCCTTTATAGACTGTCATATTTTAAAATTTATTATGGCTTAAAAGAGTGCAATTGTACATAGAATTTGTTGTATTACTGAAAATCAATGAGAAATTGATTTAGCAAATTGCTGATGAATGAATTTCAGGGATGAGAATGCAGTAGAAAACTGTACATCTCCAACTTTCTCCTTACCTGTTTACTCTGTTTTCATTATCAGTTTGCATCTTAATTTTTATACTAGAAGATGAACTTTTGCTATACAGCATGCCTCATTCATTCCAACTGTAACACTCTCTCTTGAGTCAGGATCTCCCACTAAGCAACCAGTTCTCAACATCTCCCCACTGACAACCTTAACCTGAGGTATATTAATATTTCGGTAGTCTTTTACATCATCATTGCACAATACTTGGAAATCTGGTACTGAGTTGCCTATAATGATACTCAGTGTTTTTCTTCTCTGGACAGTTACAGAATTCACAACAGGCTTCCTTCAGCAAAAGATCTTATTTTTCATCAAGTTATTAAGACCACAGAATCTCTCCTGCACTTTGACACAATCAAGCAAAAATCCAGATGTTTGGCAGGTATGCATATAAACTCTACCTCTGCAGCACTTCATCATCCTGAAACACACACCAGCTCTTTAGGGAATAAATGTGACAGTCGCTTCCCTTCTATTTCCCTTATCTAAGATGGCTATAGAGCGGGCTGTTTCTGCCCTCAGCTATGATGGCTATCATAAAAAAATTTATGGACTTCCTGCCCAGAAAAAGGATGGCAGCCTAAGTAGCATCTTGCTGCCCTTACCTAACATGGCTGCCAGAGCTCACTGCCTCTCATGGTTGTGTGGCAAACAGTGGTTTGCAGAAACGAAGCACGAGCTTACATGTCTTCCTTACTCCTGCTGAGCACAGTACAGCGGCTGAGCATTTTATACGGAACTTTTTAAATCCACCTGTTGCTTTCCATAGTTTTAAGATGGTCACTTTCTGGTAAGCATCAAACACCTCATAAAATACCCATACAATAATTGTAACCTCATTTCAGAATGCAACCACTTTCTCAATTTTTAACTTAGTCTATAAGTCTGTGCCTGATAACTTTTGAACTCATTAGGCAATTTGAAATAGTAATAAAAAAGTCTGAGAGATAATCCATCCAACTTCACTGAAAGCTGGCATGCAGAAAAGGAAGGCTGAAATTAATGCCCTCGCTGAAAAGTTCATGGAACTCTCTTGTTACACGAGCCACACAGCAGTGCCAAAAAGTCTTAGAAAGGCAACTGGCATGCACCATTGCTTCCCCCACGGGACTGTCAAAATGTGATTTCTCCAGGGGATGGAGAAGGGTTCAGGACAGGATACCATACTATGGCAGTGGCTTACAGTTTGAAGGACGCAGATACTTGAGGATATTAGTTCGTTCTACTGGTCACAGGAAGACTTGAGAAAGATACTGTACAGACACTACAGTATGAAATTTGTTTTAATTTCAATAACAATACCTAAAAATTATAAATACTTACAGAAAACATCAGAAGCAGATATCCACTGCTCAGCTTATTTCTTTTACTTGATTCTCTTAGGCCCTATAGATGGTAATGGTTCTTCTTCATCTTTGATTTTAGTTTCAGACTCCTTTCTCCATTAAACATGCATACAAAAATATAAAAAATGCTCTCATAAATATTATTTTCATTCCAACACCTGTAGTACTTTTTGTTCCCATTTTTCATACCTTTGCAATTCACAAATATTCTCCATTATTTATACTTTTGCAACTCTTTTCCTCAAATCTAACTGCTGCTGGACTTAAATTTATTCCCCATTTTCCCCATACTCTTTATATCCCCTTTCCTTCCCCCTTTTGATTACTCATGGCACCTTGTGTGCTATAAGCAAGAGACATACTAAATTTTATTTAAAAAATGAGTAAATTAGGAATACATTTATCACAATAGTGTAATCTCATAAACAAGCTGATTAAAGCCATGAACTGGTGTGCCAGATATTTTACTGTTTTTCTCCTGCCAGGAGAACCGAAAACTATGAACATGCAGTCCAAAAGCTTCCACCTATTAGTTTTTCTCTTTTTTGTCTTCAAAAATCAGACTTCTCTCTCATCTTGGATTGATTTCTTTGCTTCAAACACAGATGTTACAGACTGGTTTTACTGTCTTTTTCTCATTGGATGATAACAGAAGAAAACTAGGATGTAATGAATCATACTTCTCCCCCCTCCCACCCCCAAATCACAGTGTAGTCAAAAAGAAGGGAAAAAACACGAAGACAACCCTGAGATTTTACTGTGCTATTAGTAGTAGCACAGCAATCATCCTTTCTCTCATATACTGCACTGCCTTACCTCAGTTGTTGCTTATTTCCCTTATGTACTGCTGGCTAAACTGCTTGGCTCAGCTCCACTTCTCTCCACCACAGCTGCCTGGCCTTTCTGGCATCAGAGAACTCTCCCATATCCCTAATCCTAACACCTTGTCACAGGGTAATTATAGTGCTGGCACACTTCCAACATCCATCTTATATCAAACAATCTCCGCTTATTTGCTTTATAGGGAATGACAGACTTAAAAATTAATTCGGACCAGAGAGACCTGTTTGGCACTAGTGCACTGTATGACCTTGAGAAGGAACCACCTTTACTTGGCTTCTAGAAAAGTGGAAAAAATATGACCTGGGATGATGCTCCCGGACCTACCGAGGGAAATCACTGCAGCAGG
>NW_010139914.1:0-291 GCF_000699245.1 Pterocles gutturalis | reverse complement strand
CTGCAGTGGTCTTCGAGGGATCCCCCGCTCCAGCTGCCAGCCTGCAACTAGAGACAGAGGAACACGGCCAACATTTCTCCCTCTCTAAGACACGACAAATGCGGCTGCCAACATTTTTAACCGGGGATGGTAAAACGGAACGAGCAGCCCCGGGAGACCGGGAGGATGTCGGGGGCACTCCCTCACGGGAGCTCTGCTGACAACGTGTGACCCCGTTTCTTCTCAGGGCTCCCCTCCTTAACAGCAGACGAGCCCCGCTCGCCCCTCCGCTCCCTCCTCCCGCCAGGGCAG
>NW_010139913.1:1354-2934 GCF_000699245.1 Pterocles gutturalis | reverse complement strand
TGTCATCAGGAGTTTTTAAGTGACACCTCTTCTCTGTTCCTTCTCAAGGTTGACTCGGGTGTTCTGGTATCCAAACACGTGAGCAGGGTTGTGATGACTGCCAACAGTTTGGTCAGGTTTTTCTATGATGCTCAGTTACCACTAAAATTTAGAAAGCAAATCTCTGAAGTTGGTCACTGAATACCGGCTGTATGTATACAAAGCAGTTTAGGTCTTAATCTCATCTGAATTATTGGGAGGACAAGAGGAAATAAACATTTGAAGATACTTCTTCATAGCATCCGTGAGGTTATAAAGGGCGAAACAAAAAAGACACATACCAAAAAGGATTGTGGAGAAATACAGAATCATTACAGTTCACTTGGTAGTCTGATATTGTGGAGGAGTATTTACTTTATGGCATTGATTTGATGTAAAGCAGTATTAAGCTTAAAAGTAGCCATGAATAAGCCTTATTGAAATTCAGAGTTGGATCTAATTTATTTTTTAATTAAGAATGAGAATAGAGATTGAATTCAGATTTTAAATTCTGCAGGCAAAACGGTTATGGAGTCTAAATTAGATTTCATTACTGTTTGGACAGCAAAGAGACCTCTCCATAAGATTGTGCTGATATTTTGAGCTGGTTTTGACCCTCACTTTCATATACTCTGAAATCCATAGAAATACTAGAAAGGAGAGGTGTGTGAAAAATAGCCATACTTCATCTGCCATTCGTATGGGGCTAAGAGTCAACAGAATTATGAAACTAATATTTTAAGTGAGATCAAATTATGGAAATCTGGTTTTGTCTTTGCATTTGATGTCAAAAAATAGGCCAGAAAACCTTAGGGCAGGCTTTTGTCTCAAAATACAGGGGATTCTTCTCAACCCTTGACTATTTTGGTAAACCTTCAGACGGCATCAAAAGGCTGTAGTAATGAACGTAGGACAGTCTTTACAGAAGTGTATGTCATTACTAAAATTTGTTAGTGTGAAAGATAATACAAATGGAATATGCTCCAGTAAGTGAAAAGCTCTTCTAATTGGTAAATGCTAATAGTGGTCGCGATAGAAGTGAAAATTGCTTTATAATCATATATTAACTTCTTGGGGATGAAGAAGTTTATTCGTATTTAATTCATAAAGGGAAGCGTTCATGAGTTTTTCTAAAATATTGAGCCAGTCTCTGTCTCTTCAGGAAGAGGTTCTCAGCATCTGCTTCTAGTAACTCACATTTTCTAAAAGGTAGATTGTACATGATGCTGAGACCTATTGCTTGTTGTTGACATGCTTAACAAGTGTATCAATATATGTAATTCAGTGTTTCCAAATACCTCTAAATATACCATAATTTTTCTTCAGACTTCTTAATACCCCTGATACACTGAAGTAGTGCTCAGATTTAACTTCAATATGTTGCACAAGACTGCTTTATATTACTTGAATCTCTTAAATCCTATTAGTGCCAAGAGGAAATGCCTCAGAGCCAATTTAGTTTTCAGTGCAAACAAAATGCAGGCTTGGAACAAATGACCCTGTGAATGTTCATCATTGTAAAGACTGATTAAAAGAAATATGTAATTTTTCAGAGTTTTATG
>NW_010139913.1:854-1323 GCF_000699245.1 Pterocles gutturalis | reverse complement strand
GGGGAAAAAAGGGGGAGGGATCTGTTTTAGCCATAAGATGACAGCAGTTGCATATCTGTCTTCTGCTTTGTAAGAGTTACTGATTTGAGAGACTTCTTAGTGGTTTGGTCACGGACCCTAAAGAATTAATAGTTGAATTAAAGAAATTATAATAATAATAATTGTAGATTTGGGAAAAAATATCGCTCCTGAAATAGTAAACTGGAAGCATCTTGATGTTACTTACTTTGCTGCTCTCTTGTGACCTGCATAGAGAAACAGTACTGTTACTACCAA
Organism: Pterocles gutturalis; assembly: GCF_000699245.1. NCBI lineage: Eukaryota > Metazoa > Chordata > Aves > Pterocliformes > Pteroclidae > Pterocles > Pterocles gutturalis. The sequence goes on along the minus strand of NW_010139913.1, from coordinate 1,047 downwards.
TGCAGTTATCTTTATACTAATACTACCGGACCTTAACTCCGCTAGTGGATCTAGAAGTAGCATAACATGAATGGAACCATGTAATGTACAGAAACATTGGCTTTGTCCCTCTGACACGTTGTACTGGAATTGCGTGGCAAGGTTTTGGTAGCCAGGGGCTACAGGGGTGGGTTCTGAGAGAAGCTGCTAGAAG
>NW_010139913.1:0-458 GCF_000699245.1 Pterocles gutturalis | reverse complement strand
GACCGCTCTGCCCGGCAGCCATGGAGGTAACAGGGGAGCAGATCCACCTGCAGCCATGGAGGGCAACAGTGGAGCAGGTTTGCTGGCAGGACTTGTGCCCCCATGGGGGACCCACGCTGGAGCAGTCTGTGTCTGAGGGACGGCACCCCATGGAAGGGACCCACACTGGAGCAGTTCATGAAGAACTGCAGCCCGTGGGAAGGACTCATGTTGGAGAAGTTCATGGAGGCCTGTCTCCCATGGGAGGGAGCCCACACTGGAGCAGGGGAAGAGTATGAGGAGTCTTCCCCCTGAGGAAGAAGGAACAGCAGAAATGACATGTGATGAACTGACTTCAACCCTCATTTCTCATCCCCCTGTGCTGCCTGTGGGGGGGAGGTAGAGAAAACTGGGAGTAAAGTTGAGCCTTGGAATAAGGGAGGTGAGGGGGGAAGGTGTTTTTAAAATTTGGTTTTATT
>NW_010139912.1:300-510 GCF_000699245.1 Pterocles gutturalis | reverse complement strand
GGGTGTCAGGGGGACGCTGGGTGCTCAGCGTGTCCCCGTCACCCGTGGACACCATGGCAGAGCTGGGGGATGTGGCTGTGGAGGTGTCACCGTAGATGTGACATTGCCAGGGCACATGGGACCTTGGCCGTGGTGTGGTTAGGGTGACGGTGACAAAGGACATGGAGCCATGGAGGTGCCACCATGGGTGCGGTGGTGCTGGGGGACATA
>NW_010139912.1:0-279 GCF_000699245.1 Pterocles gutturalis | reverse complement strand
GTAGATGTGACATTGCCAGGGCACATGGGACCTTGTCCGTGGTGTGGTTAGGGTGACGGTGACAAAGGACATGGAGCCATGGAGGTGCCACCATGGGTGCGGTGATGCTGGGGGACACATGGCCATGGAGGTGCCACCATGGATGTGGTGATGCTGGGGGACATGTGGCTGTGCCACCATCAGCGTGGCAATGCCAGGTCACACTTGTCTGCCTCTATGCCATGGTGGGGACAAACTGGGGTGGCTGCCCTGCCCCGTGGGTGGCCCTGCCCGCCCTGT
>NW_010139911.1:0-9895 GCF_000699245.1 Pterocles gutturalis | reverse complement strand
TTCCTCCCCGGAGTCGCCTCGATGGGACACTTTTCCCCAGGCGGTGCTGGCCGTGCCGCTGGCCGGGGGTGCCCGGGCTGTGTCAGTGTGCATAGAGGGGACAGAACCTGGAGGACATCCTAGGCAATGGGAATCAGGAGCTCTTCCTCTCCCGGCTCCACATGTGTCCATCACCTTCCTCCCCGTGCAGGTGCTGATATGCTCACCCTAAAAATCATGAAGCCTAGAATTCACCTAAAAGACAACGGCTATTCCCATAAAATTTGTCAGCAAGAGTGCATGTGGAAGACAAACTCAGAGAGGGGGGTAAGACAAGGAATTCTTTAAAATGCACCTTTGTGGGTATTTTAAAGTGTCTACCCAGGCTTGTGTGTGAATCAGAGCTGAGTAGCGACAGAGGGACGTAGGGAGCATCTTTCTTCTTCCAAGAGCTTCTACCTGAGCACCATCTACGAACCACTCACCACCTCCTGCATCTGCAGAAAAGCAAGTCGGTCAACTTCAATTGTGAATAGCAGAGCAAACCCACGACTACAACAGCCATCCCCTTAACATGCCCGAGTCCTTCACCTCGGCTCTGCTCCAGAAGGAGAAGCAGGGTCCGGAAGACACAGGACCATGTCACCCCTCCCTGCCACAGACACGGAGCAGGTCACACACCATGTGCTGTGATTGAGACAGACTTGCTAAGCTCAACACAACAGGATAAGAAGCTTTGGGAGAGTCTCATCTGATGACAATGTCATCTCTTTGCAATCTCCAGTGACTCCAACGGCTGCACAACCGTTTTTTACTCTCAGGTTCCTTCTCCCTCTAAAGCCAGACAGGGTTTTGCTTCTGCCTCCATGAGTGACCAGTTCCACTTTCCTTTTAAATAAGCATGCCACACTGCTCCTTAGACTGCTGGGAGAAGAGGACAGTGGCTGAAATGATAGAGGCTCTATCATGTTACTCAGGGAAAGCATTGCCTGCCTATTCCCCGAGGAAGCAGGATTAGTCCTAGAGTGCTGTGAATGTTAAAAACCTCATATTAACAAGGTTATTGTTATTCAAATCAGCCACAGGGAGAAACAGAACAAACAAACAAGCAAACTCTGAATACCTAAGAATAGGAGACAGACTCTGAATTGATGACAAATCCTACTGGTTTTAAATGGTGAAGTATATCGATTATCTGACCTGTGCACTGCACATCACCAGAGCATCAATTAGTGCAGTCAGATACAACAAAACACATTTGACTATAGGTGAAAGGAACACACCCAGAGAAGAAACCAATTTACTTCACCCAGAACACTGTGGGCTGAAGAAGCTTTGGCAGTTTTTATATTCCCAGGAAGATAGATTTTGGATGGCAGAGGCAACAGGAACAAAGACTAGTTTATTTTTTTAATGAATGCAGATGAAACATTCCTTACACACTGCATAGTGAGGTCTCGCTCTGCACTGTAGGGTCAGGCAGCCTAACATCAGAACTAAACGAGGAGCTCCAGACTGCCGAGACTGGGCTGGGGTTAGGCTGGTTTGTGTTTCGTGCTCTGGAAACTGCTGGGAACAGCATGGCAAAGGCTGGGTTGCAGCCGTGCAGGTTAGTACCTGGTCTTTGTGCCACTTCTTAAGGTTTCCTGCATTTCTTGTACTGCTCCTGCTTCTAAAAACCTCCCACAAGCATAGGTAGTTTCCAACACCGTTATACTACAAATGAGACATCGTGTGAAACAGCAAAAGGTATTGCTGCTGAAATAACAAGTTTGACATCAACAGGATTTTTTCCGTCTGCACTTTTATCTTGATACAGTAAGTAGGAGGCAACCATGGGTTGGCTGGGACTCCAGGTACATGTGAAAGAAACCACACTGACTTTCCTGAGCCTGGTAAGAGGGGTGAAACCATAGGGATAATGTGACCTGTATTTCAAAAAGAGACTTGAAACTCCCAGAGCCTGGTCTTGTAATCTTCATTCATATGATTTCTTATCTGCATTGGTATAGTAGGAGGCCTGGACAAAGAGGGGATCTGCCTTCAAGCCTCCCAGTGCCTCACTGGTTTTAGTGGGGCTACTCCCTGATGTGTATACACAGAGCACGGCAATTGCAGGCAGCAATCAAAAAAAAACCCCATCCCTCTCCATCAGCTGTCTGTCAGGACAAGACCAAGACAAGGGAATTAGTCAAGCAGTCATTACCATTGTCCTCTCCAAATGCTGTGTCACAGGGGTGTTTAAGAGCTCCTAGTTGTTTCTTTTTTTCCTCCTTTAATTCCTGAGGATGCCCCTTCACTTTAAGATCCTGATGCACATGCTGGTTGCATCTCGACTTCATGGAGGGAATGCAATCCAGTTGGGAACCATCCTCAGGTTCAAATGATGCTCCAGAGATGGCATGTCCCTGTTCTCAGCCAGTGCCTGAATCAGGAACCTCTTTCCATCCAAATTTGCTGTTCTGGGGGTGTTGCGTGGGTCCAGCTGCACTGCTGGGGGGATCAACCTGCAGCAATGGGACATTGTTATCACTTGTTCCTGGCTGATTACATCCAAATTACTTCACAAAGTCACAGGTTTACTTCAGAAGAACTCAAAGAGAAAAGTTATCAAGCTTGAAACAAAGCAGCAGTATCATCCCCCAGCTTGTTATCTCTCATATCCGCAGCCTCCTCGCTCCGACAGATCAAGATGAGCAATAGAGGCTAAAAGTATTAGCTGGGGACACGTTTCTTCGCAGCCCGAACCCTGTAATTGTCACAGCTGCTGAAAGCTATAGATGGTCACATCCCGCGATACACATGGGGTGCATTATTCTGCTCGGTTCATTTCCATTCGCCTCCTCTCCATTTTAATCACCTCATCTGCCTCACAGTGCCTTTACAGATGTCTGATCAAACACAGGGGTGTCAGAGTACTCCAGCCCTATCAATGCCACATCCAAAAGGCCAAACGTGCCGGTCCCAGGGTTTATGGCCTCACGAGCTCATCAGCCAGCGCGCTCCCCTCCTCGGGGCAGGCAGCATCCTTCCCAAGGCAGCGTGTCACATCATATTTCTCTATCACAAATGAGAAGTTAAACCCGCTGCCAGGCGTCTGACTGATGGCAGCTTTCCGTGTGTGCAGCAATATTTCGCAGGGGACACATTCAAAACGATCAGTTGGAACGTCTTCACCTCGGAGCTGGGGGAGCTGTGAAGCTTCCTGGACACTGTGGATGCTTAACACATCTCCAGGTACAAATGGATTAGGATAAATCACCTTCCTGGGTGGGAGGAGGAAAGGGATATCCCTGTGTGTCTTACTGAAGGCTTTTTATGTAGAAAAGGATTAGTGAACTATCTAGAAAGAGAGGGAGATAATGAAAAAAGGGCAAGGACTTCTGACCTTTTAATTTTAAACTTTCATTTTTTAAAACCTCCCATTCCCCTGGGGTAGTAACTAGAGAGTTGTTAGAGAGCTCAGCTGCCCTGGGACCAAAGCCAGCTGAAGCCAAGACTATCAAAGTAAAACACCTGAGAGAGGTGTCAATGGCACAGAAATGTCCTTCTTCTCTCTAGAGGGTCTAGAGAGGCAGAGAAGCACAATTTGAGCAGCACCATGGTTTTACACCCTCAGCAGGTGATGCCCAAAGGAACCACGCTCTGCTCTTCCCCTCCTTTTGCAGCCTGGCGATTACATTGTGGAGAAAAACAGCCCTGCGAGAGCAAAGCACAATGTTTTAAAAATTGTTCTCATCACCACACAAGAAAGGAAACAATCTCAGTGACTTTTATGCTTTGAAATGGTTCCCCAGCAGCCCAGGGCAATCTGTAAAATTTATCAGAAGCGGTGTGTGAAATGTGTCATTTTGTCTTTGATCCCTGGGAAGTCTTGGATGTTTGGGGGGGAGGCGGCTCCTAATCAGGCTTTTTGGCATTTCTACACCACCATCATTTACATTCCGCGTTTGTAATTCCCCAATATGAACTTGCTGAGCTGCACAACAAATCCTCATCGCTCTTTGATGAGCAAGTGGAGGATGGCAGAGGCAGAAGGCAGCTTCACTAAGCTCTCCAGTGTGTCAGAATAACAGCAAGGTGAACAATTTGTCCACGTCTAGCGGATACAGCTGCCTTGTTTGTATGATCAAGGGCTTGTACAAAGGATTTGTAATTCCCCAATATGAACTTGCTGAGCTGCACAACAAATCCTCATCGCTCTTTGATGAGCAAGTGGAGGATGGCAGAGGCAGAAGGCAGCTTCACTAAGCTCTCCAGTGTGTCAGAATAACAGCAAGGTGAACAATTTGTCCACGTCTAGCGGATACAGCTGCCTTGTTTGTATGATCAAGGGCTTGTACAAAGGAAACACAATGGATATCGCTCCTCTCCTGGATCAAACACAGGCACCCATTTACCGCTACAGTGGGGCCAAGGTTCCAATTCAAACTTTTACAGCTTTAATGAGATCCTTTGACAATTCCGCAGCCTTTCAAATAATTCTTTTCCTACTTCTCCATGACTATCAAGGAAAGACACAGAGAAGGAAACACCTCAGAACCTGGCAGCGTTTTTGTTAGTCTGGCACCTTGTCCTCCGGACCATCACCCAAGCAGCAGCACCGCAGAGCCTCCCAGCCCCCCGAAATTCCCAGTCTGGCTGATTTACAACCCTGACACCGAGAACATGAAACAACTACTGAACTACTTTGGGAAAAGCTGCTCAAATTAGGGTCAGGGCAGCCCTGGGGATTGCATGTCAGCGTTCTTGAGTAAATGCTACTGGAGCTTCCATAGGGACAGCCCTGGGTGAAGAGGAGGGAGTGCCCAAAGGGTTAATTCATGCAGGACAAGCAAGCTGTCACAGCTAACATCCCTCCGCATCTCAGCCCCTCCAATCCAGGAGCCAGCATGATTGCAGCCACATTTCCAGCTGCAATTTCTCTAGGCGGTGTAACCAAGAAGTAATTCAATGAAGCTGCTAAGGTCCCTGGGCACTGACACCAAGTGATTATTCAGGGTGCAACAGTTGCATTTCTCAAATGATAGGACAAAAAAAAAAAAAAAAAAAAAAAAGAGCCAAAAGGGTGGGAGGGTGGGAGCAGTCTCCAATTTTGGGCAGCGGCTTAGGGTGCTGCTTCCCTATTTGCTTAGGAATCATTTTTTCCTCTCTAATGATTACAAAGTTCCCCAAGCCAATTTAACAAGTCCCATGTGATACGAAGGAGAAGAAATCAATTACAAGTTTCTTTTAGAGTGTCTTCTGAAGGACACCTACAGCAGTGTGTGTACAAGTGTACAGTGCTGGGAGCCGGCATGGATGAGTACTGCCCCAAGGTAGGTACGAAACGTGCAGCCAGGAGCTATTCAAACACACGCATACACCAAACAAAGAGACTTTTCTGCCATGTTCTCAGTGATATTCTTTCCAACCCCAGCCTGTGAGAGCTAATATGTATTAAGAAGTCAGCGGTGTCAGGTGCCACCAGGCTGACGGAGCATTTTTTACATGCAGTTGCTTTAGAAAGAATTAATTGCCTTGGAAATAAGCCACTTGAACCAGCCTCCCAAAGTTCACTTGGAATATCCACTGAGTAGGTCCAGGCAGCCTGCAGCACCTCCAGGCTTTTCATCCTGCCCAAACCGTGCTGGATGGCTGCTTTGGTAACTTTGATTGACAATGATACAAACTGTGATGTGACACAGGTGTATGTGACATTAACACAAAATTAAAGCTGCCTGTACTAATAGCTGCTTGTCAAATAAAAGCTTTTGCTTTTCTGTTTTCTGTTTCAATACCAGAGGTAAGGTTTCCTGCTGTCTCATATGAAGACTTTCCAAATTTTGTCTCATTCCTGAAATTAAAAAAAAAGTGCATAGGCAGAAGGTCTGGTGGGGGTCTCTAAGTAGCTGCTCAAGCTTTTCTTCAGCTGTAGCTATGAAGTGGAGCAACATAATGAAAGGATGTCTCAGTAACCTGATTGATGGCAGAAACGCACCCATTAAAATGCACTCCCAGCTGCAGGGAGGAGTGGGCACGGGGAGCTCAACTCAGAGCGAATTTCCTATAAATATGCAGCGGAAGGATGGGGGTTGATTACTCTCCTGATCTTGTCTGTGATTTGAAGAGCTGGACATGAAATTCAGTGCCAGAGGCTGTGGCGTGTGATCCATAGTGCAGGCACGACTCCTTGTTTTAGCTGTAGGACTAAACTCCTGCCTAAACTCTGGCTTCTCTTTCCTGCCCACCAGTAGGGCTGTACTGGTAACTGGATGTAGTTACAGATTTTGCCAGTGTCAAGTTAACTGAGGAAATGTATCAGAAAAGCCTTTAAACACGTTTCTCAGCTGAAAAGGAAGGACAATGAGAAGGAAGTGGTTATTTTACGAAGTGCATGTGACATTTCCATAACGTAATGGCAATATTGTAGCTTGGTAAGGTTGCTATGTTGTGGCTGCCAAATGCAATGCATGTCAATAACCCTGAAAGCTATAATTAATAAGGAATACATCTTATTTATTCAGCATAATAAATAAAAATCAAGCATTTGGTAACAATTGGGCTGATGTTTCATCTCATGGCAGAAAATATTTCACATATTACTTTTCTAATCTTTTTTATTATGTGACATAGTGTTAGGAATGAGCTTCGGTCAAGATTTACACCCAATAAGACACCATCCAAAGTCAGTCCTAGTTCTCAAGCTCATTAAGTTAAAAACGTGATCAAGTCTTTGGTGGCTCGGGTGACAACCTGCTTACCGTTCACAGGGTGCTATCAGAACATGCAACACAAAGAAGTACCAAAAAACCCCTCCAAAAAAAGGGTGTTCCCACATTCCCAACAATTAACGAGACTACTCATGGAGTTACAAGGGCTGAGTTTGGGGTTTTATTATTATCCACGGAGTTATAGTTACAAAAGTCGTGAGTTAGGTGGTGTGGGTTGACTTGATGATCCTTGAGGTCTTTTCTAACCTTAATGATTCTATGATTTATCATGCAAACAGGTGTATTCCTTGCTCCTTGCTCTTCAGATTTATTAAATAGATTTCTCTGACAAGGGTATCTACATTTCTTTTTGTTCCCCGTCAATTTAAGCGTTGTGACCTCCTGTACATTACTCTGATCTAGTGGCTAATCTCAGGTGTGTCGGGAGAGAAAAAGGCAATAAAAATCCTCAGCTTCTTGGTCCACAACAAGTGCTGCTAGTACTGAGGATTGTATCCAGCCCACACAAGTGTTAATAAACAAGTCAAAATAGGGCCACACAAGTGTTAATAAGTCAAAATAGGGGTTTTTTTGTTTCTCTTTTTATTGTTTAATATTTGAAGAGTTATGAGGAATCTCTCCCAATGCCATGCTCATGCTGACAGCTATTCTAGAAGAGAATTTGTCAGGTATTTATGTGCAATTTAAACTGAGTGGTAATGCCACTTAATTTATGTCAGGAACTGCAGTATTTAACAGCCAAAATCAAGTCTTATTAATAGATTAGAAAGGGTTTGGGAAATCTGCAAAAGAGAAAAAAGTGAAAATGAATGTTCTTTGGTTTAAATAATCTTCCAGAGACTTTTTTTTTTTTTTTAAACCTAAGCAGTTTCAAAGCCATCATTCAAAATCATTAACTTACAAGCAAAATTGCGCACTGTGTAGGTTATCTTAATAAGCTTTCACTTGCTATGAGCCTTCCTCACTGCAATGATGATGCACATATGATGAAATCTTTGCAGAACTGGGCTCTGGCTGTTTTCTGTGCTCTCAAATTGAACTACCCTTTACACGTTTTGAGTATTTTCAGTGGGAAACCATTTTAGAAGAAAAATACTTATGTTTATGAGAACCTTCTTAGAAGAAAAATACTTACGTTTGTAAGAATCTTCTTAGGAGAAAAATACTCATGTTTGTCAGAACCTTTTTTAGAAGAAGGTCCTCATGTAGCTGATTTCTACTAGAGGAGAAAATAACACCTGCAAGGGATGAGAAAGAAAGCAATTGTACAGGATGTGAGTGAGATAAGGAGGAACTGAAAGGTAAACAATCAGCATGATTAGGTAATGTTAAGGGTCCCGTTCCCAGGACCAAAGTTAGCCAATAGTAACTTTGTCTTTAGGATTTTAAAATCATTGCATCCAACTAGTAGCTGCCATATTTGCATGAGCTCTGTATAAAAGTGTGTAATTGAGGCATAATGAATGGCTACAGCATGATCATATTGGTCTGCGTCTGAGTCCCTACCAGCGGTAATTTTCCTTTCGTAGCCAAGTAAAATTATTACTATCTGAAAAATATCAACATGGAAAACAGCTCAAAGAGCCTGTGCCAGACCTATATTTTATTATTTTATCCTTTAACTTGTTCCTTATCGTCACATTTCATATGTGCTTGACAGGGGGCATAACAACTATATATAATGATGGCAATCGTGCTAAAGATATCTGTAATTTAGTTTCAATCTTGAATCAATTCATAACTAGATAAAAGGAAGAAGTAGTTGTCTTGGGTTAAGCAGAGAGTTAACTTTTTTTTTTTTTCCTCTTCTTCATAACTATCTAGCAAGAGGCTGTGTTTTGGATTTATGCTCAGGAGAAAAGCTGATAACCAATGTTTTGTTCTGCTGCCAAGGTCAGCAGATGAGCAAAGAGACACAGTCCAGCTGCTAGCCTAGGATTTGCTCTTAGGTTAAGATTGAGAACCAGATTGACCAAAGATTTATTCCATAACATACACGTCATACCCAGTATATAGGTGAGGCCCCTTCCGGGAGATCGCTCTCTTTGCTCTTTTTCCCTTGGGCTCCAGATCATCTCCCTTCAGGTGCCTGCATTCGCTCTCCCAAGGCCTTTCCCCCCCCCTCACACTCCAGTCAGTTCTCAGTCTGGAACGCTCAAATCATTATCTCCATTCCATGAGTTTCGGGATCCTCCCTCTCCGGGGGACCAGGTGGTCGTTTCCCCCCCACTCCGGTCAGCTCTCTGTCTGGGACGCTTGGACTGTTATCTCTGTTCCGTGAGCGCCTCCGGGAGCGGTGGGAATCGTGAGTGTAATTCTAGGATGGTTAGCCAGCAACAGGCCGTGGGGTGGGGGGGGGGGGCCAGTATCACTGTGTATCACTCATTTGTATATTTGTATATAGTATTATTTTCAATGTTATTGTAGTTTAGTCATTAAATTGTCCTTATCTCAACCCACGAGTCCTTTTTTTCCCTTTACCCCAAAAACTAGGATACACATTTAACAAAAGCCACTTGTCTAGTCAACACTAGAGGATCTGCCAGTCAGGCTGGTCCTGCCCAGTCAGAACCTTTTCCATTTACCCCTTTAATTCTCTCCCCTAAAACTGGGTGGGGGCGGGAACTGTGTGAGCGGGTGTGTGCGGTTTGGCCCCCAGGCAAGGGCTAACCCGTCACAGTAGTGAATACAATGCAGAATGCCTTTGTTAATGTTTCTTGTCGGCAATATCTATTCTCTTAGAATAGATAAGAGAATGGCAGAGATGGGAAGAGAGCTATGCACCCATCCCAAATTCCAGAACCGGAGCAAACTGGACCTTGCCAGGGGATGATGTGCATTTATTTTCCTTGCTAAGAAAGGGAAATGTTTGTGGCTTCCCTTCGTTCCTACGGAAAACCAGATAGTGCCATCCTGCAGGAGGTCAGTCTTTGCATCAGGGGTGAAAGATCACAAAATCACAGGATGGTTTGGGTGGGAAGGGACCTTAAAAATCACTGAGTCCCCCGATAGAAGTGGGAAATTCAGACCACGGGAGGCACCGGTTTCCTCAGGGAGGAAAAACGTTGCCCGACACTGCTCCCCTGAGGCTGTGAGCACAAGGATTGACTATGCAGCATACAGCCTCTAAGGGATTCATATATAAATACTAAACACCGTCAAGTTTAACCCCACGGGGGCCGGGGATGCGGCCGAGGCGCCGG
>NW_010139910.1:16969-18157 GCF_000699245.1 Pterocles gutturalis | reverse complement strand
GAGATTTCTGCCTGAGGTTCCCTGCACACCTGAAGAAAAGGCATTAACATAGAGACAAACGGAGTAAGGTAATAGCCGAGGAGACAAAGCCTCCTTTCATGTCCTGATCCCTGCCTGTCTCTATAAACCAGTGCTCTTCCCCTGCAGTGGTTTCCAGGAGGAGTCAGTTTAATCTCAAAAAAAAAAAAAAAAACAAAAAAAGGGGGGGGGGGGCTTATTTGGGTTTATTTGCATAGCTGATTCTGAAGCATCTGTACTCCCAAAGCCTTGCTGCCCAGATACTACCATGTGGAAGGGATGTGAGATGGTAAATCAGCAGCAGAGGATTTAACATTTGTTGTTGCACTAGATTCTGTGTTGGAGGGGAGCGGCCATAGTCCCATCGCGCTGGAGGTGACCTGGAGGCAGGGAGGCCGGGCTTAGCCCCTCTCGGAGGCAATGGGCTAGGGCACACCCCGTAGCAGGGCTAGGCAGCTCTGCCTGCGCCGCGATGGAGACACAGCTACTGCCCGCGGCTTCACAGCCTCAAGGGAACCCCTCAGCACACCCCAAAAGATGACAAAAGCCAGGTCTTTGAGCACACCTATGAGAACAGAGGAGCACAGATGGCAGGATCAGGGTTTGTTCTCCATTTAACATGGTGCAGCCAGAATCATCAGGAAAATTGGGACGGGAGCAGAGCTGCCGTGACCAGCACAGGCACCGAGCGTTGCTTTTCGTCATGTTGCCTTGGCTCTGCTGCCTGGGGCAGGAGCCAGCGTTGTCCCACCGCTGGCACACAATGGCACAGCCCCAGCAAACACGCACAGAGCTCTGCAGCCATGGAGCAGCCACGGTTCCATGCTGCCAGCCGGGACAGCTGCTTTTCCCCCTCTCCGGGGATGCTAACAGCTCTCTGAACAGCTCTGCCATTGCAGGGCCGTGATGCATTAGAAGCAGCGCAGTGTGTTAACAGCAGGGCTCAGGGAGCATTGCTTGGGTGCATTTTCTCTTGCTAACCAAGATTCTCTGTGGCTTTCTCTTTTCCCCTGTTTTGTGACCGTGCAAAACTGCAGAGGAACACAGGCAAAGGCAGAAGGGACCAGAAGTGTTTCCCACAGCAAGAGGGAAGGACAGTATTTTGCATTCAGTGAGCTGCTTGCAGGAGTAAGGAAACGACCTGACTTCTCTCTGCTTTTGCCACAAATC
>NW_010139910.1:15856-16938 GCF_000699245.1 Pterocles gutturalis | reverse complement strand
AGCCCCCGTTCCCTACCATTTTGTTCAGACAGCAACACAGATTCTGCCTGAGAAGGAAGGAGATATCTGATAGTATAACTTGATCTGGAGCGCTCCTGCTCTACCCTGTCCCTCACCAGAGAAGATGGTTTAATGCCCCGGCAGCTGAGTCTTAACCCTTGTCTGCTCCCTGTTTGCAGGTTGAAATCCCAGTGGGACTGCAGTGGTTCAACTGCTGGGAGAAATTCAGCACAAGATACCTGTGAGGCCTCTGGGGCACTTTGGAGAAGGCAGGTTTGTCTCTGGGCCATTCTGGAGTCCAGGACACCTGGCCCTATAAAAGGGCACTGGCCATGTCTCCTTTTAGGAATATTTTTCCTGCTGTTCAGACTGGCTGTTGTGAAGACAACCAGCTTTAATTGACAGAGATCCTTGCATTTCTGTTATCATTTGTAAAATGCTTTAGGACTAAATCCCTCACCCCCCTTCCCTCCTGCTTCTCCCATAGAAATAGAAAATCATTCTTTTCTGTAGGTCCTTGGGCATTTTGACATACAAAACACTGGTTTTGAGAGAATGGAACCTAAATAACTCATTTTTAAAAGTAACTCTCTTCAATTGCCCTGCAAAGATGTGACCCTCGTTCACAGAACAGCAGGATGACAGGGTGGCAGGGACCTCAGGAGGTCTCACAGCAGGGCCACCTAGAGTAGGTCGCTCCAGGTCATGCCTAGCTCAGGTTTGAACCCTCCTGGTGAACCTGTTCCAGTTTCGACCACCTTCATGGTGGAAAAAAAGCTTTTCCTTATCTCTAATGGAAATTCCCTGCATTCCAGTTTGTGCCTGTTGCCTCCCATCCCCACTCCATCGGAGAGGCTCTGCCCCTCTCCCTCCACTCCCAGGCGGCTGCCAGCAGCACCAGGATCTCTTCTTCTCCAGGCTGAACAAAGCCAGCATGCTGAGACTCTTCTCATACCTCCTGATCTCCAGCCCCCAACCTCTGCTGCTCTCTTTCCAGTCTGTCTTTCTGATGCTGGAAAATCCCAATCTCAACCCAGCCTCCAGCTGGGATTTCCAAATGCCACAGAGATAGGGCGGGGGGG
>NW_010139910.1:0-15825 GCF_000699245.1 Pterocles gutturalis | reverse complement strand
GAATCCCTTCCCTCACCCTGCTCGCAGCACTCTGGCCACACAGCAGATTTTGTGAGCTCCAGGAGAGGTTTCGTTTATTAGGGTGAAGACCAGCAAGGAGTCAAAAGCCCCCTTCAGCGTGCTGGTATCAGATGGCTGGTTCTCACCTGCAAGTCACGCTTGAGTTCGCTACAGGTCCCAAATGGACAGCTGGAGGGAGAAAGTCCCAGTTTGTCCCCTGGGGCCAGAGGGCATTTCTCCCAGTGGGATGCTGGGGATGCACAGGGAGATGGCCCAAAGTGTGCAGGGATGAGGCTGACCATTATCCACAGCAGGCAGCAAAGCCAGACAGGAGGTGGGAGGGTTTTGCTGATAGGAAAGTAGACAGTTAGAATGATGGCTTTCTTCTAGCCATCCCAGGGACTGCTAATACTGAGTCACATCATTTTCTAATGTCTCCCCCCAGGCTCTGCGTTGCCTGGTGGCTTCAGCAGCCATCTGCGCAGGTCATTCTCTGCATCTGGGCTGTACAATGCATCATCGTGCAGCCTCCTTGCCACAACACTGTCTCCAAAGCTTTCTAGAAAGAGCTCAGAAGAGCAAGTGTGCTTGGGCTCAAGGGTTGTGCCTTGTTGTAGGTCGGGGACTTGCACTGGTTTTATCCTCATGGTGGAGATGGACAAAAACCTTAGGGCTCCAAACCCCGTTTGCCAAATAGCACTTTAAAAATCTCACCCTTTGCTTCTGGATGCATTTTTCTGCAGCTCCCATGTCTGTTCCTCAGGGGAGGGAACCCTATCCCCATTTCACTGTGTCTGCATCACCAGCTGTTACATCTTTGTGGACTCTTCTGCTGCTCATTTTGTCTCAGAAAGAGTTTTCTCCAGATTCATCACCATGGTTGTTAGCTGACATCATTCTTCCTTCGTTTCAAGGATGACAGGTATTTTCAGATTTTCACTCTGTTTAAGGGTGGTCAAAACTGTGGCAAATTTAAATACTTCCCAGCTTCTTCTCTCTTCTGCAAAATCCACTGTGCCTTTCAATAAAGAGACTTTGTGTTTCTCATCAACCTCTCTGCACCAAACCATCTCAATGAAACTGCTCTTGAACATTTTTCTCTCTGACCCATCCACACCTCTTTCCTTCTGGGATTTTATTTCTTCATCTTCCATATTTTCCCTTTGTTATTTTCAATCAATTCATAGAATCATAGAATCATTAAGGCTGGAAAAGACCTCAAGGATCATCAAGTCCAACCCAACACCACCAACCCACTAACCCATGTCCCGAAGCACCACATCCACACGTTTCTTGAACACCTCCAGGGATGGTGACTCCACCACTTAGGGTGACCCCCCCACTCCCCGGGCCAGCCTGTTCCAATGCCTCATCACTCTTGCAGTGAAGACATTTTTTCTAATATCCAGCCTAAACCTCCCCTGGTGCAACTTGAGGCCATTTCCTCTTGTCCCATCACTTGTTACTTTAGAGAAGAGCCCAGCACCCACCTCACTGCACCCTCCTTTCAGGCAGTTGTGGAGAGTGATGAGGTCTCCTCTCAGCCTCCTCTTCTCCAGACTAAACACCCCCAGCTCCCTCAGCCGCTCCTCGTCAGACCTGTGCTCCAGACCGTTCCCCAGCTTCTTTGCCCTTCTCTGGACCTGCTCTAGCACCTCAATGTCCTTCTTGTGATGAGGGGCCCAACACTGACCCCAGGATTCACAGTGCAGCCTCACCAGTGCCGAGTCCAGGGGCACAATCCCTGCCCCAGTCCTGCTGGCCACACTATTGCTGATGTTATCCTGCAAGTCAGTTCATTCTGCACTCAGGCACAAGGAACCCTCATGAAGAGCCCTTATTTCAGAAAACAACTCTTTCATCCCCTGGCTGCTTTAATTTCTCCAAAGCCCATCTCTCCCTAACCTCCCTACTGTGAAAACCCAACATATTTGCCACCCTGAAAGGGTGATGGAGCATCTGAGCTCAGCCCAGAATCCCCTCTGCCTGGAGGACCCCAGGAGCTCAGCAGCACTGTCAGAGGCCTTCAGCCCTCAGACAGCTGCTGCGGGGCTTGGTTTTTCATTCACTTCTTGATTTTGTTCCCTCGGTTTCCCAGAGCTGCCTGCAAAACAAAGCACTTCTCAGGTGTCTCTTTGCCAAGGAAGTTCCTGGCATGAAGAGCCCTGCCTGGTGATGGATGCCACTAAGGGCAGTGTCCCTCCCCCATCAGGAAACCCTGTGGCTCTTCTGCGAGAGACTTTGACACCCAACAGCACCCGCATGTGGGCTGCACATCTTCAGCATCTTCCACAGGCTGCAGATCCCCAGCTCCCTCCACGTTAGTTGAAGACACATTCCTGCAGATCCGACGTGGGTAAGTCCTGTCGAAGAAACAGGGCTTTTCGGCTAGTGCGGAACAGAGCATCCGCCTTCTCACCCCAGGGTGTTCTGCATGGGCAGGTGTTACCCAGCGCAGCACTGTGCTGAGCTCTTTCCTGCTTTGGGTGAGCCTCAGAAGCACTCATGCATCGCAAGCGTGTCCCTCCATCTGCCCCAGACCTTCCCAGCACCGGGTCTGTCCTGGTCCCTGCAGTGACCCAGAGCCCTGCTGCTGTGAAGGCGGCAGGCTCAGCAGACACCCATGACAAGTTTACCTTCCCTGTGGGACACTTCCTCTGTGCAACAGTCAGGTGTTTTATGAAGGCTTAGCAACATGCCCAAACACCAACAAATACAGTGCAGGCATTTTTTTCCCACCTCAATGTTTCCTCTGCAAGGTTTTGGCCCGGGTCTGTCCAGCTTCAGGGGGTACACAGCCCACATACTGTGTCAGTACCTGCTGCGCAGGGCAGGCGCCAGCCCTCCACCAGGACACACCAGACTCCCGGCACCAGGGAGGCGCTGCCACAGTCCCGGGTGAAACAAGAAAGGCAGATGAGAAATTATGAACTCAAATTACATGGAAAAAGCAAAGCCCAGCACCCAATTTGAGACTTCAATCTGGTGACAGTCTAAGCAAGACCATGGTTAAATAAACCGTATCTGGCAGTCCTTCCAGGCAGGGAGGGACAGAGACCTCCAAAGTCTCCTATTCCTGTCAAAGGCTCCAGCAAGCAGCATAGCTGCAGCAAAGCAGACCAAGACCCACCTCAGGAGTTCTCCACCAGCAATGCTGTAATGGTCTCAGCAGTGTCCTTGGCTTACCCCTGCGCCTTACCCCCGCCCCTTACCCCCTGTTCCTGTGTCTCCTGCCTGTTAATTCCACCTTCCGGACCAGTGCCAGCATGGGAGGGCAAAATGGAGGGGTGTGTCATAGAATCACAGAAGGGTTTGGCCTGGAAGGGACCTTAAAGATCATCCAGTCCCACCCCCCTGCCATGGGCAGGGACACCTCCCACCAGCCCAGGTTGCTCAAAGCCTCATCCAGCCTGGCCTTGAACCCCTCCAGGGATGGGGCATCCACAGCTTCCCTGGGCAACCTGGGCCACTGCCTCACCAAGCTGCTCGAAGGTCTCCCCAGAGCCTTCTCTTCTCCAGGCTGAACAACCCCAACTCTCTCAGCCTGTCCTTGGACAGGAGGTGCTCCAGCCTCTGACCATCTTTGTGGCCTCCTCTGGACCCTCTCCAACATCCTTCCTGTGCTGAGGACCCCAGAGCTGGATGCAGCACTGCAGGGGGGAGTAGCTGTAGGCACCAGCACTGCCACTCCCAGAAAGAGACCACCACAGTGTGGAGGCCTGATCCAGCTACCCCTCCTTCCCTGAGTTGTGAGAGCATTGTCCAATTGTCTGTGAAATGCTCAATAGTGGGAAGAAAATAAGTTGGTCACATTTGCTGTGGGGAGATAAACCAGTACTTTACTAGAGGGACAAAATCCATCCTGAAAAACCTTTTCTCTCTTGTCACATGGCAATCAAAAGGAAGAAAAATCAAGAGCTAAGTGGTTTCTTTCACACGGCAGACAAGAAATTAGGGTTCCCTCTGTGGCATATTAACCTAGACACAAGGAAGAAAAAAAAGCCATTCATCGTTCGAGGAAATGCGTGCCTCTTTTATTCGCTGCCCTCCCCAAGAAACTCATTCACTCCTTGTCCACCCACATGAGCAGGAACGATGAATGAAAACAAAATATAAACAATTCAGCCTTCCCTTTTTCCTCTCAGCCTTCCAATCAGATGTTTCAGTCCATGCTGTAGTACCCAAATTTTGCACACTGATCATTCTGATGGCATGCCTATACAGCCTTGGCTCCCTCTGCCTCTCGCACACTCGGTTTCTTAGATACGTACATCTGCATCCAATACACTTACCAGCAGCTCCAGCTTTGGGACGGTGTCACACGAGTCAGAGGGGATGAGACAGAGGGGGGCCTGCCCCGCAGAGCAATTGCTCTGCCATCGCTGCCTACTCTGCACAGGGCCAGGGGACTCAACTCATGAGTCGGCAGAAAGCTGATGATCAGAACACTTCTTGTCCCCAGGAGGATGGTGTTGGCCAGGCACTGCGATGTGTCACCAGAAAGATGACACACGGGTGCAGAATGGCACCAGCGGGGCAATGGTCCCTGCAGGAGGGTGTATCTTCAGCTCCTGGGTGCTGCAGCCCCCCAGTCTTCAGACCACCAGTGGGAGGCTCCTCCACCCCAGGGACTCTCCTCTGGGACTGGATTTCTCTGTGAACCACTCTGATTTTTTTTCTCTCTCTTCCCTTCTCTCTTCATAACCTCCTTCCCCCCACCTCGTGTATTAAATTATTATTGCAGTTGTGCCAGCACATCAGCTAAGTCCACGCAGCTCCACGTTCCCCTCTTAGATAAAGTCCGTACCAATTGTGTGCTGCTACATGCACATCCTGGGCCAGGAGAGCCTCTATTTGAAAGAACTGTCAAGAAGTATTATGAGCAAGAAGAATGTAAATCAGCATCTCCAAATCCCCATGAAAGATGCAACAGTTGAAGCAACCAGTGATTGCCAGACAAATCCATGACATGATATACCACCACAGAGGTAGAAAACAGTGCTGGTCATAAAAGCATCAATACAGTTTTGCCTTCTCTAATGATGCTACTTAGCAAGAGAGCAAACAATGCATCTTTAGAGGGCATGGATGCACACCTGGGAAATGGGTGCCATCACAATGATAACGTCTGTCCTGAGCTTTAGTGTTTTAGGTGGTGACAGGTGCTCCAGGTCATCTGTTGCAAGATTGTTTCTCGTACATTCAAAAACAGTTCAGCCCCTGCTTTTAGAGGTGGCATTTCAAACAACGCTTTTTCAAATTTTTGCTGTGAAAGTGGGCGAAGCAGCCTGGAGGGCTGTGTGACAGCAGGGAACCCTGTCTCCGAGGCAGCACCATGTATTGAGAAGAGAAACTCTCCATGTAGAGCCCTGCCAGTTCTGCTCGGAGCACCTCTGTCTCCACCCCAATTTTTCATTGAAAAAAACCAACATCAGCTAGGGGCGAATACACATGGATTTTGCTCAACCTGAAATCACCATTTTTTGACCAACAAGCAGTGCATCACAACACTGGTGAAAAATCTTTCATGCCAAGCTCCTGCCAGAGACAATATGATGTGCCCAAAGGGCCACCTGTGATGCTGGCACAGGAGCAACCCAGGGTGGCACCTTCCTTTGATATATTGCACTTGAAGGTCATAATGACACCCCAGATTCTTCATGGCGACTGCATCTCACAACAGAGCAGAAGCTCTGTGCTACCATAGCATCAGCCAAGCATGCCAAGGGAGGCTTCTAATGAATCCAAGGTGGCAGTTAATCCCGTTAGTGCGGAGGTTTCACGTTCTACACGTCCACATCAGCACCACTCCTCCCCCCTTCAGGATACCTCAGAGCTTTGTGCGGGCAGTGCACTGCAGAGACGGCGGCGCTGGCCAAGGGGGGCGACAAATGAAGCTGGTGGCCATGAGATGATGCTGGCAAGTTTGAAACTGGGGGGGGGGGGGGGGGGAGGGGGGGGATGGTATATGTGCGTCCAGTATAAAGCTGATGAAAGCATTTCCATGAAAGCAACAGCTTTCTGCATTGCAAAATACATGTGTCACTGAGGTGAACTGGGCTGCTCAGATCCTCTGAGTGAGTGCCGAGGGCCCTCTGCAGACTCAGGAAAATGGTTCCCCCTCCCACTTTTGCCTTTTTTCATGTATTTTGATGTAAAAATATGCTGAGTGGTTATATACCTTATTATGTGAAAATACAGATAAGGAAGGCTTGAGGTGCCACCACAATAATAGGGGCAGACAAGGCTCCTTGTCTAGCTTTGCCCTTGATGACCTGTTTAAATATTGTCTGCCACTGCTTAGACAAGAGACTGTCTCCAAATGACTTCTGAGATTCAGGAGACCATTTCTGCAGCACCAAGTTAATGCTTGCAGGCACCCCATGCTGGAGAATGCCCTTGATATTACAGAAGTGTTTGCTTGTTTAATGGATTCAAACAAACAGGAAAGCCCAGGAGCTGCGGTGGCAGCTTCTAAGCCCTGTACGGCAAGGTGCAGAGACCTTACAGCGAGATTAAATATAGGTCCCACAAACCAGAACATCAGTGCTTTTACTGAGAAGATAATCAAGCCCTGGAGGAAATTACATGATATAAAGCTTAGATTTAAAATAAATGCGAAATGAGTTGGTGGATTTGGGACCAGTTCCTTATGGAAAAGTTTTCACGTCGGAAAAATCGCTTGATGAAACTGTTTAATTAGCAGTTTTGGCAGGAAGCCAGGAGGACTGAAGGGGTGCTGGAGCTTCATCCCTCATGTAGCCATCCTGCCCTTTGGAAGGAGGGCTGGGATCAGGAGAGAGGTGGGCTGTGCACTGGCTGCGCCATGTAAGGGTCAGGAAAACCGGGAGAGTGGACCTGGACGTTCCTCTTGTGAGTCCCCATTGGCACACACTTTCCCAGGAAGATCCTACAAAGAGAACACCTAGGGCAGGACAACACCTGCAGCCTGGGGTGGGCACGGGCTGTGACTGCACGGAAGGAGTGGGGCCGTTGCAGGTGGAGGGCTGCCGGACGCCTTGGGTCCTCCCCAGCGTGCTGCCTGCAAGCTCTGCTCTCGCAGCCTGGCTGCAGTTCAGTCGATGCAATGGCAAGGAGATGGGTGTGGGGATGAAGGCTCTGTCCCGAGACAGCTACTGCAAGCATGTCCGCCCTGGCTGAGTTATCTGTTGCCTCTGCTTTGTCACTAAGCATCACGCTGGCATTTTCACTCCTGCCCGTGAATGAATCTAAGTGAGCTCACAGCCCTTGGCGCAGACAGGTCCTTGGACTCTCTCCCTGCTGTAAGAGTTGCTGGTCAGCTCCTCTGTCAGCTCCCCAGACACATCTCCTCACTGCATGACAGGTTTCAGGTGTTCCCTGTACACAGGCTGCACCTGCTGGGGGGACCAGGCTGGAACCCCCGCGACGAGCCCACCGAGGGCATCAGGCTTTTAGGTAGTAAGGTCCCTGCTGCGATGCCCAGGTAAGGAGGCTGGATCCTACACACAGGGGCACACCATAGCACTGCCACTGTCCTCACCCAGCACTTCTTCAGCCGGCTAAATGGATGCAAATTAAAAATAAGCACCAAGTTTCTGGTTTTTCTTTTCCTTTTCCTCCCTCTTTCTTTCCTTGCTTCACATCACACTGGCATCCCGTATTTTGCAGTTTAATTGTGTCCTTATGTCGCCTTTTCTCAATGAGTTAATGCAAATGATTTTTGCTCCAAGGTGGAGCATGGAAGTCTCACCCTGTGCTGGGCTTGAAAGCAAAAGAAGTCACAGGCACTCCTGCTTTCCTGGGGAGTGATGGGTTGAATTGGGCTGCTGCAAGCATCTGAGCCCCAAGTTTCAATTTTCAGCTCCCTCTCCTCCCTTCAAAGTCTGCTCAACAGCAGTGGGAGGTTACAAATAGAGCAAGGCAGCTCATCTGCTGCATCTCGCTCGTGTGATCCGTGGGCATGCACATGCGGCACCGGATCCTCCCTCTACAGGCACTTAAGGACTTTCCCCAACGTACCCATGGAGTGATGGCCACGCTTCTTTCCCAGTCTGCAGCTCCCTCCTCAGCCCTTTGCTGGGCACCTCCTGGCTGCAGCTGAGGACACAGGCAGCAGCACCACACACACCTGCATGGAGACTAACCCTGCAAAGTCAGGGACAACAATTCGTATTTCCTCATCCAAAATCCATCATCTGGGAAGGCTGCCAGGCCAGCTCTGCCAGGACAGAGACTTCAGTGGGAGTCTCTGCTCGCTACAGGAGTGATGGGGTTCAGACATCACCACCCGGCCCAGGGGATGCTGTCACTGCCTGCTCTGTCCTCTCGTGGAATGGTGGCAATATGGAATCACACACACACACTCGTTGGGTCGGGGATACAGGGACTAAGCAGAGGGGTGAAGGGAGGCGGTCTCACTTAGTCCGGCCAAGAGGAGGCTGAGGGCTGAATTAATGGTGGCCAAAACTACCCAGAGGGAAGGCAACAGAGCCAAACTCTCCTTGTGGGGCACATCACAAGGGCCAATGGCCCCATAGTGCAGTTTCAAATGCTTAGATCATCCAGATGATTCTTCTTTCCCAGGAGGTGGTGCATCCCTAGCAGAGAGCACAGCATGGGGGCAGGGGTCCTCTGTCGTTGGGGGTTAACGAGGCTAAGCCCAACAAGGCTGTGGCCATCCTGACCTAGTTCTGGCCATGGTCATGATGCAAGCAGGGACTGGCCAGGGGCATCCCAGGGGTCCCCTCCCACTACCCCTTCTAGCACCTTGTGACTCTGGGATATATGAGCTCTGAACAGTCTGTCAAGGCTATGTCTCAACACTAACCTGGGGAGAGATGCTGGCTGCCTGCAACACAACATGCAGCACTTAACCCCTGCCTGCTCCCCTTGCAGGAGTCATGACTTCTCCATGCAGGGAAGCAGCAAGGACTCGAGCAGGGCTCCTGCGCATCCCTCCTGCCTCCGCAGGCTGGGACGGCCAGAGAGCTGGCAGGGGCCAGAGCCCACAGGGGACCATGGCTCCAACTCGGGGGGAGCAGTCCTTTGCAAGCCCCCTGCCAAGCCCCCCGCACACCCCCTTCCTCGGGGATGCTGCCTGCTTCTTCCCAAGGCAGGTCTGGGTTGGGTCAGGGGAAGGTAGTGCAGGGTCTCTCTGGTCTCAGTGAGAAAGGCCTGACAGCAAATGGCTTGACAAAATAGCTGTTTGAATAAGGCAGAGTAAAAAGAGAAATATCAACAGCAAGTAAATCTTCAGATGCGGGGTACCCTGTGTTCTTGCAGCACCAGATGGATCCAGGATGGATTTTCCTGTGGTGCTGCGTATATCCCATCCCTGCAGAGAAGTTACTCCTTTTTGGTCCTTCAACCTATTATATATATCCTTCTTTTTATTCTATCTTATTAAAGCAGGTATTTTATTAAGCCATTTGCTGTTGGGTCTTTCCTATTGAGATGCAGAAATAACCCTCTCTCCCTCCCCACCTTACCCCCCGGTGCAGAACAACGTCTCCCTCACATGTGCTGGAGCCCCTTCCCATTCCAGTCCCCAGCACTGGTCTCTGCAGAACAAGGGCTTTGGTTGCTGTGCTGGCTGCAGACTATCCCACAACCGTCTGGCAAAGCCAGTTTGAATGCTCCTGTTCTGTAAACCCTTTTCCTGTCTAACACAAACCAGGTGCTCCACACGCTGCAGTCCCTTACCTGCTCCCTCCGGACCTTGTGGGATCAGAGGTTTCTGCATCTTCCCACCTGTACCACATGGTATTTGCAGAGCAGCTGTAAAACAATTAATTGAATATCATTATTGTGAGGATGTTCATGTTGCCTGCACACTTACACACAACTTTATCTCGATCATGCCAGGAGTGATCTATAATTCTCTTTTTAATGAGTTCCCAAAATATTCCTATAAGCAATATTCTCAATTGTAAACCATAAAAACAAAACAGTCCCTCTATCTAGACACACTGTGAGAGGTTGAAACCACCCTAATGGTCCCTGGGGAGGGAGAAGGAGTTCTTGTCGTGCCAGGTGCATTTCTCATTGGCTCCAGCCGACTCCTGCTCTCCCCAGCAGCAGGATTTGGGGGAGCCATGGGTTTGTTGTGGTTTTCTCCTCCTCCTGGCCTGATTCAGTCAACTCTTCTCCTTGTCCCATCCACTGTAGGGCTTGCACAGCCCCAGCTGGGACTTGCTGATCTAAAAGCATAAAACCAGCAGACATCCTTGGAGCCCACGTCTGATCCAAACACACCCAAGGTGCTGGGGGAGCTGCCTGGGCAGACAGCTGCCATCACCCCTCCAGGACTGGGGCACAAAAAAATCCTTGCCTCTTATACCTAGTCAGCCCACAAACACCACCCTCTCTTACTGTGCCCCTCCAAGGAACTGCCTCACAAAAGTGAAGCTATTTCCTTGCTGACACCATGCCAGAGGGGACCCTGCAGCCTCTTTTGTGCTGCGGGAAACCACAGGATCAAGAGACTCCCTACCTTTATAGAGTTTTCCCACAGCATCTTGCAGGGAAAAAGTAAAGAGATGTTGCCCCCATGGTAAAGGTCTTAGCTTATGGCCCAAGAGGTTTTAAATTAAACACCCATTCAGCAAAATCCCAAGACAGAGACAAGTTATGGGATAACATCACCGAGCTGTTAGTCTCCAGCTACACCACAGAGAGCAGGCATCCCAGGTTTTCAAGCCCTAGCCAGGTCTCAGCTGGACAGAAAAGAATCTCACCATCTCCCAGGGCCGTAACAATGCTCCAGAAAAACATCTCCAAAGCAGCTCTGAAAGATAATAATAAACAAAATGAGATACTTCAAAACATTTCCCTGCTACAATACAATATTTCTTAACACCGCCCTTGGGAAGTCACTTGCAGATAAGGAATGGAGGGCTTCTCTCCACCTTGTGTCTGATTCTTCCTTGTCACAGCAGCTATGTTGGGCACACAGGACTTCTGCAGTCACAAGCTGGGCCTCCTTGTCACCTCAGGGCTGGCAGGTATCAAGCCCATCATCTTGTGAGGGACAAGCAGCTCTGCTGCCCTTAGGCAACCCCCTTGTCACAGACCCTTCTTGGCAAAGCTTCAAGTGAGAAGCCAAGCTGCCTCTTTTCTTCCTCCAGGTCCAGAAACCGATGGACCTTTAAAGGGTGGGATCACACCTACCTCCCACCAGTGGCAGCCCACCTTCTTATCTCTTGCAGAAGGACTGCAGAGCTGGCCCGTACCTCCACCTACCAGTCTGGCCAATGCATGCTTCAGGTCTTCCTTCTCCTTGAAGGGCAGCTATGGCTTCTGTCCAGGGAAGACACTGGAGCGTGGTTCAAAGAACAGCTTTATTCCCCTCACAAAGACAGAGCCTGGGATTCGGTGGGCACCACCTTGCAGGTGCAGGACAGGCCACCTGGCTGGGCCACTGGAGGACTAGGCAATAGGCCAGTGCTGCAATACTTGAAGGATGGCTTCAAACTCTCATCCTGCTATCCCTCCCTCCATCAAATCATTCTTAGGGACCATCTCTTCATGTCCTCCAAATGGGCTTTGTTTGCCACCACGGCCAGTTGCTGTGCACAGCCGATCATGAGATGCCTTCACTGTTCTCATGCAGATGATTGCATAATGAGGAGTTTAGAAGTTGCAAGCTATAAATTCGTCTGGACCAAAGCTCCCACATTCTCCGAGCCACCTGCCAGGCAGAGGGGCATCTGCGTAAATAGGATTGTTTACAGTCAACTAAGCGTTTGCGTCTCAGGCTGACGGCTGCCAAACAGCATCAGCACAAGCTCCACTAGCACCGGGTGGAGCAGCGGGTGCCCTTCTTGAATCTGTGCTCAGCCCACAGGGCTGCAGGGTGCCCAGAGGTCCATGTCCCCTTGGGACTCCAGCCTTCTGGAGAAAGGTCAAGCTCATGGGGCACATCACCTGTCTCAGAAAGAGCAAGACCAAGCACAGGGCTAGCATGAAAACTCAGACCCAGCTCCAGGAGCTGTGCAAATCTTCTTGGAAGGCAGCTTAATGCAAGAAACACAGAAACCATTGGGCAGCAGGACTGAGAGTTGCCAAGAGACATGCGACTACTTCACTTCTTGCCCTGTGATTTCTTTCTCCTCTACTGTCACAACTAAGAAGAAGGAGCTGGCAGCCCATGGCACCAGCCTGGCATTGCTCTGGGGGCAGAAATGGGCTCCCCGCTGTGGGGCTCCAGGTCAGGCGCCCCTGGGCTTCCCTCGGCTCCACAGCACAGCCCAGCCAGAGCACTGTGTGGGAAAGGCATGGTGCACACCGCACAAAGAAAGGGCAGGTGCCACCCAAGGTCACCTCCAGCAAAGCAAGCGGGGAGAGGAACCACAGCTCTGGTGTGTGCCCTGCGAGGAGGCAATTCGCTGTTGGGGCTCAGAGCCCGATCCACAGCCCAGACAAGGACTGCCTGCTCTGGTGAGGCTGAAGGCAGGTACTTCTCTCTGGAAAGGGAGCACCAGGAAAGTAAGAGATGGTAACTCCCCCTGGTGTTTTGGGGCGACGAGCCTGGGGGACAGGAGGAGACCCTACCCCCCAAAGCAAGGCAGATGGAGCTCCCTCCTGCCAGCACCACCCCTGGGCTTCTCAGCTCTGCCCCACACCCAGGTCCCCAGCACTGTGCTTGTCCACAGGTACCCAGCAGACTCCCGGGGCTGTCCTCCTCCGGCCAGAGCTGCCATACAGCTCCCCCACTCCCCTTTGCCAGCACCCAAAGTGCCACACTGGCCACCCAGGTGCCTCCAGCCACTGTCCCCTGCAGCTCTGGGAGAATAGATGGCTGCTGCTTCACCTTTTCTTTGCAGACAATTTTCTGCTCAGCCAGCTCTGCCCCTTCAGCAGCTCATCTGACCCTGCAAAAACCTCTCAGCTTTCCACCCTGGGGTGGGACGAAGGAAGGCAGAATGTTCCCTGACAGTCCCTCCAAGTGTGCACCACCCTACCGAGGGGCAAAGGAAAGGACACGAGAAGCAGGGACAGCATCAGTCTTTCAGGGGCTGCCAGCTCACCCTGGCCATCCCCACCCCAACACACAATCTCACCTGGGAAAGCCCTTCCCCAGCATACCCTGGGCTGCCAACAGCAGGGAAACCTCACAACCAATCTCCTTGCAGGACAAGACGCTCCTGTCCCTTGCAGTTTTGGTGCTGGAAGAACAATGACTATCCTTCTGGAGAAGCTTTGAAGAGGGCAATTCCCTCCTCCTGGAATTGCACAGCAGCCCCCATTCTCCCTGGAGAGCGTGGACCTGCTTCCAGGGCAATTCCCTGCTCAGCCTCAGCACCAGGGCAGCCCTGCGAGAAGCATTTCAAAACAAGTTTGGACAACAGCCATGGTAGGAGTGCTGAGGCTGGACCACCTGTGAGCCAGAGAGGGGACAAGAGCACTGTGAGCAGAACACCTCCCCAAAGACCCCTGCCCAGCAAGAGGAGCTGTGGAAATGCTCTTGTGTTCTTCCTGCTCATCTCTGGCTGGGCATCAACAAGAGTTTCCAGGGCATGTTTTTTTACACTTATCTTGGATTTGGGAGGAGGGGAGTTGGAAGTGTTTAAATTAATGATGTGTGCACAGCTCCAGTGCCTCTGCTCTCCTCGAGGCAGGTATTACTCTATTCCTGGTTTTATGTGGCATCCTTTTAAATTACTGCTTTGGATATCAGCTGTGTGTCTGCAGGGCTGCATTCACTCACACACATACCTATGTCCCCAGGACTCAAAAGGCAGGTCCTGAGCTTCTGCAGAGCTTACACCTCTACAACAAGCCTTGAACACAGCCATTAGCCAGTGCTGGCTGCACCTTGCCACCGCAAGGGTCCAGGATGCACAAACACAGTCAGCAACAACACTAGATGGGCGCAGGGTGCAGGAGACCATTATCTGAATGCAGCAAGAGGTTCCGCCACAGGGACATTTAAACTCAAGAGCATCAGTTACCTGCAATCCAGTAACGAATCTAAGCCCTTGTCTGTTCTGTATGGGTTGATCTGCACAGTTGGAGTTTGCTCTTTGCTGTGAGTATTGGGAAGTTTTCCTTTCAGAGCCATGTAAACAAAACCCCACACACAGAGGGAGGGGAGCTGGTCCCATGCCGTGCTGGCAGCAGCCAGCCCACCGGAGAGCCGAGGACTCGCCATGTCCTCTCAGAGCGGGAACAGTCAGGTTACCATCTCAAGATCCAGGCATTTGCTGCCATGTCAACACATCCTGACAATCCAATTGCCAAGCAATTACTTCATCCTCTCAGTGAGGAATTCATTGTTTTCAGTCCCACTGAACTGATTCGTGGTATATACCTGAAAGCACGTGCTACAGTGTTATGCTGATGTTTCCTTGCTTTTTTTTTTTTTTTTTTTGAGGGTGGAGAGACCTTTAAGTCCTTGCTGTGTGTCATCTTTTGTTTCACGCAGTGTCCCACCCTGCTTCCCCAGAGCTGCGAGGTCTCCTCCAAGGTAAGGGGCAACTTGTCCCTCTATGTTCTCTGGCACAAAGACTTGGGCTCCCAGCTCAGCATCATAACAGCTCCCAGCTGAGGACACCACAAAATCTCCAGGTTCATCTGATGCTTCAGATGCTTGCCGGTGCTTGCCTGCGAGGAACCACAGCCTCTGAAGCTTAGCAAAGATCTTCTGGACGGGGGGAAGGAATGGGATCCATTTCTGAGGCCCAGGTTCAACACCATTGTGTGTACTCCAAAGGCCAGGCAAACCCCAACGGAAATCCCAAAGCCACTAGCTACTCCAGAATGAAAAAGATGCATTAAAAGTCAGAGTTTTAAAAGGAAAAAGAAAGCCTTTGGGGCTGGCATCCTGTCTCACAGCATCCTTTGCATGGCCTCTGCAGGGAGGGTTGTGGTGCTGTGGACCCCAATGCTCCTCTACTGTTCTGAAACATCACCTCTGGCTGAACTCAGGAGAAGAATTTCTCTTCTGTGGAAAAAAAAGTCAAAGCATCCTTTTCTTGACAAATGCAAAACTGTGATTTGTTCTAAATCTCATTTATGAGCACGCCTTTAAAAAGTGAGGAGGGATGGAAGTGGGGCGGCAGCCCTGCCCCAGCTTTGGACCCCCAAGGGCTCTACACACTGCTTCTCTACCAGCTCGAGCACAGCATCACACTAGAACTACGCTCACTGGGAGCTGGGAGAGGCCCTTTCTCAGCAGGGCGATGGCAAGCAGGTGTGGAGACCCCCAGCTTCACGAGGAACAACCCACTGCCCAGGACAAGGTGGTAGGGTCTGGGGAGGGCTAACAGGGACATCACAAACCCACTGCAGCGACAGTGCCTGGAGCATTCCTCAGAGAGCCACGGAGGGCCGACAGGACAAATCTGACCATATGCCACCGTTCCTGGCGGATGAAGTAGCCCCATGGGCAGCTTGGCCACAGTAAGATGTAGGGGACACGTGTCCTCACACCTCCCCGGCCACAATGAATCATGGCAGCTCTGACCAGGAGCTGTGGCAGAGCCACATCAGTCCTCCAGCACCAGTTGTCTCAAAGCACCCACCAGCCTCAGCCACGTGTCTCAGAGCACCCAACAGGCTCAGCAACAAAGAGCCTGAAGAAACGTTTTTACCAGCACCAAACCATGGTCCAGCCAGGGAGAGGCTGTCAAACACGGGGCAGCAGCTGTCCAATTCCACTCACACAGGCAGGAGGCTGAAGGACAAGTTCAACCACAAGCCTTTTTCACAAAACCGTGTGTCACCTTGGCATCCCTAGCTGCCCTGGGCCAGCAGCAGAGCAAGGACTTGCGAACACGCGCTGCCTACAGGAAACTTCCTCCACACACGTGTCAAGTCGATGCCCTACCAAGATGTTGTGGG
>NW_010139909.1:694-21933 GCF_000699245.1 Pterocles gutturalis | reverse complement strand
CCGCCTTGCCCTCTGGCGCCCTCTGCTGGCCCTCCCGAGGCTGCATCCCACGCGTGCTCCGGGTCAGGGGCTACGTGGGGCTTCCCCTTTCGGGCACTCGTCCTGTTCCTGCCTCGCCACGTCCACTTACACACCCTTCAGCCTTCCTTCAGCTGGCTATCCGGCACTGGCTGTTCGTTTTCCCCTGGCAGTCTCAGAGCACTCTGACACCTTCAGCAGCACTCTGGTTGGAGGAGCCCCATCACCCCTCCAAACAGCACAGACCTCCCACCAGTGGCAGATACTCTAACGCCCTTCGCTTCCAAAGCTCCAAACCCGTAGCCATTATGATATACAGCTTATAACTCCAGAAGAATTGAGGATGGAAGCAGAAAATATGTTCACAGTTTAAAAGAAGTCACTCTGAAAAGATCATTGTTTGCTTCTGTCTTCACATTCCATGTGATCTCCCATTTGTCAGCTCTCCTGCACCTTCCTCCAACTCTTGAGTGTTCTCCAAAATTTTGGATTCCAAACTTCTCACCTTGGGCCTCTGACCTCCTGGCTTCTCCTGAAATATGGACTTCTGTCCCTCTCCAAACAGCATTCTTTGGCAAAAGTATTACCTCCTATTTAACAAGGAAAAAAAAAAAATCCCATCCCATTCTAAAAAAATGACACTTCTGCTCTTTTGCTCCATTTTGGTTTTTAAACCCCCAATCTGACACCTTTTTTCCTCCTCCAATACAAATTCTTTCCCCTTCTTCCAAATTAAATCTTTAGCATTTCCTTGGAAAAAACCCCAAGCCCTACAAGTAAAAAAACAATGTAATTTCACTTGAGCCATATGTAATATTTCATGAAATACTGAAATCTCCTACATTCTCTACACTTCAGTATATGTACTTTATAGCTGGCCTGCAAGCATTCAGTCTTGCAGAAGTCAATGCTTAATGCAACTACTACGAAGCAAGAAGGAAGCTAGATTTCAGGCTCTGAAAACTCAAATTTTACCTCTCAATTTTATGTCTCAATTTTACCTTAAGGAATAAGTTAATGGCGTTTCCTCCCCAGTTGAACAGCCCTAAGGTATCCTGGGGGGAGGCTGGGGTGTGTCTGCTACTTCGTAAATGAGTTCAGAACTAAAGGATTCCCATTAGACACCCCTGAAAGATGACTGACATAAGACATGAGAATATACTGAGAACACATCAGACTGGAAAGAATCAAGTCTGAAAGAAGCATAAAACCTCACCATCTCTGACTGAAGGCTGCAAAAGTGCAAGTGCCTGCAGAAAGTTGTTTTCTTGTGGGGGTTTTTAGGGGGGGAGTTTTTTGGGGTTTTGGGGTTTGTTTGTTTTTTTAATGAAGGTCCTAATTGCTAACTCTTCCCCAGCACTCTTATGAATTTCCAAGTGGTTTCCCAAAATGTGGCTGAGTAATCTGTTGCAGACACAGTCTGGGTATTTGTTTTCACAAAAAAAAAAAAAAAAAAAAAAGGATAGCTCAGTTCAGTTCTTTTCAAATTTCAATGCAAGCAGCATAGGCTCCACCATCTACTTTAGCAATCTGGAGTACTGGTAGCAGCAAAAGCAATTAGACTCTGAACTCAAGAAAATTCTCTTTACAGCTCAGATAGTTAAATAGTGAACAGATTGACAATGGAATCTCTGGAATCTCCCTTACTGAAGTGCTTAGAAAACAAATTAAGTAAATATCTGTCAGGAATTGTGTTGGTATGATTGATCCTGCCATAGCCCAGGAGAATATACTGTTGAACTTTGGATCCCCTTCCAGCCCCCCTGCTTTTTTCTTCTCTTTGAATCAGTGAATTGCAGCATCTGCATCATTGTATTTTAGGTAATTTATCTTTTAAAAACACACTCAAAATTAAGCATATTTAATTCAGTCATGAAGCAGCATATGATCATAAAAAGCTCACAGCCTTATGGTGATGATGGGGAAGAGTCAGACTGGAACAGCGTGATTTCAACAAGGCAAGGTAGGTGAGATGGGCTGACAGGCAAGGGGCTCAGAAGCAGGTGTGAGGAGATGGAAAGGTGTACTGGTGCCAGGAAACTGGATCTGAGCCCGAGAGCTGTTAGCTGCTCCTGCCAGTGATGAACAAGGGCAAGAATAAGACTATTGACTGTCAAGCTAAGTCTCTTTACCACAGTCCTCATCCCAGAACAGGAACAAATTCTTGTACCCCATTCCCTGAAAAGTGCCTATAACATGAGGCCACAGGACAAAGCTGGAAGTTTTTTCCATTGTCCAGTTGAAACTGTCGCTTGTACATACTTATAAACAGAGAAGAGTCAGTGGTCCAAAAGGAAAGGGCAAAAGGAGAAACATACAAACAAGAGGGATCCTGACTGTAGCATACTGAGCAGGAAATTCTTGAAAGGGAGCAGCCTTGGGTTCCTATGCCTGCCTCAATATTGTTTATTTTTTCTTCCTCTATTTTAAATTGTACACATGATCCTGAGGGCAGGGACAAGATATGGAACTTCCCAGTTTAACAGAGTATACCTGCATTACACTCTGCACTATTACTGCCAGATTATTCCAAGTTACCCGAGATAGCTTTTCCATTTAGAAATAACTTATCTCTGCACAGCCTTGCAAAATGGGGAACAAACACAGATCAACAGAAAGTTAGAATACACAAAATTTCAGAAAAGAAAAAAAAATACAAATCTCCTTCCATGTAAACAGTAACAGGGTAGTAAAATTAACTTTTTTTTCCTGGAGCTTCTTCAGTTCATTTAAAGTTTTTTTATACATTGGCTCTACACTAGTAAAAACATACAAATTTGAATTTATCATTTAATTTTGCTTCATTCCCTAAGATAATATTATGTTTACATGGGCTAAGCCTTGATTGATAGATTAAGGAGCAATTTCAATCAATCTTTCAAACTTGTTTTGTGATTTCTGTCTTGACACTGCTCCATCACACTAAGAAAATAATCTCAATTACTTCTAAGTTAAATATCCATTTTCTTATATAAATCTATTTAAAATATATGTTTAACTGAGCTTGGCTCTTTTATTTGCAAGTATTTACATGCAGTTTTTCCATCAGCCCAAATGGGCCCAAAAGAAGTGCTGTCTCAAAAGGAACAAACATACAATTAACAGAATCTACAAGTCCTCCTCAAACAGATGAATATCCGGATACTTCTCAAAAGTCTCATAAGCATCATGCCACTGAACATACTAATTTTCCCTGACAATTGTAGATTTATATGTAATACTAAGTAGGTTGATGTCAAAGACCTGAAACAAAATTACATACCATATGTCATACCAGAAGCAGCTTATAAAGATTAGCATATTTATAAAACAAAAAAATTCATTTTAAGTAATGTAAATGTGAAAAAAATATTATTTCTAAATGCATTTTTTTCCAAATCTATTTGAAGTATGCGTTTCTACTTTACTTTTACAAGATCAAATAAATTAAATTCTATTCTGTAGGAAAGATCTTAGAGAAACATCTCATATTGTGCAACATGTCAACAGTCAATAAATTATCCTTTCAAACTGTAATGCTAGGCTCTAAACAATAATCCACTTTGTCCAAGTTAAGATGGAGAAGTCAGTCAATGCAGTAACAGTTTTAATGGCCCAAAAACATTCCAAGTTGTAAACCATGTAGTCTAAGAACTGAATATACAACTCTAAGCTTCTAACTAAAACCCAGTATTTTTGACATGAGCCTACTTTT
The DNA here is from genome assembly GCF_000699245.1 of Pterocles gutturalis. Classification (NCBI taxonomy): domain Eukaryota; kingdom Metazoa; phylum Chordata; class Aves; order Pterocliformes; family Pteroclidae; genus Pterocles; species Pterocles gutturalis. The sequence goes on along the minus strand of NW_010139909.1, from coordinate 18,221 downwards.
GCACATTTCCAGTTGGGTATCTCGATTCATTGATACAAACTCTTTAAACCAGCACTTTTTAAACTTGTTAAAACACCATTTAAAAATCTGAAAAGTAATGCTAATTGAAGATGAACAATTTAAAACAGGTGTTTTCAACAGAAGACCAATATGCAAATTAGAATGTTATTAAAAACAGAACTAATGGATAATTAACAAGCTATACTTACCTGTATTATGGTCATTAACTCTCGAAGCAGCAATAAAGTCAGAATAATATTTGTCTACCTCCCAGAGACCTGGTTCTCTACAAAGTAGATGGACTAACATGTACTTCAATGTATTCCACATTTATTTTGTCATATTGCCTTTGGTCATAATATATAATTTAGCTAACCTATTTTAATGTCAATATCAAAATAGTTTGCCAGAGGAAAGTGCATGCTAATTAAGTATATATTTTGCCCAGTAGAAACATAATTTACTATACAAGAATCCTCACCAAAAAAAAAGTTACAATTCTCTGACAAAGTTTTTTAAAAAAAACCAAAAACCTGTGTAAACTGACTGAAAAAAACTGTAGAATAATAATTAAAATACAAAAAAATATAAATCTCCTTTTTCTGAGGCCCATTTTTTCCCCTTACTTGTGGCATTAATTTTCAGAATCCAAAGCAGTGAGTAGCAGATATTATTATTAATAACATTGCCATATGAACTAGTCAATATAATAAAGCCCCCAGTAAACTCTGACCAAACCATCTTCAAAGGTTTGGTTCTTCTGTCTTTATAATTGTCTTCAGTTAGACTGAGAGTAATGTCATCTTCATACACACTTTATGATGCCCTACTAATATCTGTAATAGAATTAAAAGCATAGTTTCCTTGAAGTAAGCAGTACAGCTACAAGAGTATTTTTGTTGCACAGTTCTTTCAACCTACTGTTCAAGAAAGTACTTTAATTTCCCTAAATAGCTGTTTAGTAATACAGAAATATGCCTATTAAAATCTATTTTTCTTCCCTTAGATTATGTCATATTGTCAAATCAATACAAAACATGAATAAATGAATGAATGATATTTGCAATATCAATGCAATATTCATATTGTGCAAGTGCTTCACCAGCACTTGCTCAGATTATTTTGCCTTGAAAGAGTTTGCATAGGTTAATTGTTCAGAACCTATCAAACAATGCTGTGGAAGATGCATGAAGGGAAATAGGATGCAAGATGGTTAAATAGTCATCAAGACACTAAAGAAGATAAATGACAAAGGACTCCTCTCCCACTCTCATCACAATAATAAAATAAAATTCTTCTACCTATCTCCAGTCGTAAACAACACAGATCGGGGGGATCCAGGAGACCACACTGGGTACGTAAACACCCTTTTCAAAAAAGTGATACAATGTGCCATACTGAAGTGTCATAACACTAACTCCTCTTTGATGTACAGAAACTTGTGGCTTACATGCAAACCCAGAGGTTTGATATCCACTTTGATAAACAGGTTAGACTAATTGGAATCCGAGACACTGAAGGGTGAGACAGACATAACTGCACAGGCTTCAGGATTACAGCAGAGCTCTACCCCTCTGGAGTCCCCAGAGATTGTTCCTCTAAGAAAACCCTCTGCATTAGCATTTCCTTGGTAGCTGGCTTTCCTTTTAGCTGGCTTTCCTATCAAACTTTTTTCCCCTGTAACTTACAGTTTGTGAGATACGTATTCTATTCTCTGCCCAGATGGACAGTATCAGGAATTTATAGATAAGCACTCAAGAAAGATCCTTCATCTTCCAATGTGGAAAAAGTCATTTATACAGTATCTCTGTTGTCTCCCACACAGGATATCCTTTCTGCTAATAATAGTCCCTGCACTAGCTACTGCAGAAAAAAAAAAAAGAAAAAACAAAAAAATGCAACAACACAACAACAAAAAAACCCCAATCAAATGTAGGCAAAAAAAGGAGCAGGGGTAAGGGAAAGCTCTGGGAATATGGGATGCTGGTTTTTATAGGAAGGAGTTTCTACTGAAAGGAGAAAGATAAGGAAATAAAGTATCTTGAATTCTATCAGTGATTTTTAAAATCATGGCAATTAGAGGAAATCCTTTTGCTTAACTTGCTTGTATTTTTTTGGACTGTGAAACATGTAAAAGCAGAATAAATCTAAATATTTGAGATCCTGAGAACACATATCTTTCCTTTGGATCTAGTGAAAGGAAAGGGCAGAGTTTAGAATAAATACTGCCTTCTTATGACTGAGGATTTACACATCTGCAATAGTCAAGTAGAGTAAAACGCAATTCAGTATTGCTGTATCTGGCTCAAATATCTTCCTAAGCAACTACATCTAAGACTTAAGACTTGGAAAAATTACCTAATTTTATCAAATAGCTCACACATGCTCCAGTAGAAGCCTGAAGATTATGGCTGTCTTTTATTAACTTGGTGGGCCATCAAACTGGTCTGTGCACCTTGCTAAGCAAACATTAGTCAAAATGCACTAAATCTTTTTTGCTTGCTATACACATAAAGATACAGTTTCATGTCTTGTCTTTTCCTGGTTCAGACAAAACTTCTGTTTAAAAAACCTTTTACAGTTTAAAAACCTTTCATGGTTTTGATCTTCTCAACAACCTGATTCTGTTTATTTTCTTAAGGCTCTTATATACAGCCAAAATACAACATAAAAAAACCCAAAACCCAACAAAAAACCCCCAACCCACAAAACCAAAACATGGCTTTATTACGCACTGTTATGAAAACTATATATCCCAAAAGAGAAGTATTTGCATCATAAAATCCTTCCATTTAAACTGACTTTTTACCTGGAAAGGGTATATACTTCCATTACCAACCTGAGTGAGTGAATATAGACTAATTTTTCAGTTCCTGGAACCTCCTGAAGCACATCCTTTCTCACACACAAAATCTCCCACATCTACTTATGCACCAAAAAAAAAAAAAAAAAAAAAAAAAAAAAAAAATCAGGGTAGCTGTAAGAGGAGAGGAATTTACACACTGACATTAAAGAACTTCATTGGAATTTACCTGTATAATTTCAGTACTACATACTAGTAAACCCTACCGTACACTAATTCCTCTGCCACAAAAGTTCTAAAACCATCCCAACACAACTGAAGCTTTTAAATGCCTACAGAAAAACTATTAAGAATTTATAATAGCAATACAAATGTTTAAAGCATATAACCCTTCAAAATATTTTAAAGTAAAAATCACCATGTCAGAGGATGTTTTTAACATGTATAGGCTAAAATTACAATCACCTACTTTTATACATCACAGGATTATATTAGTAAAATCACATTAGTTATGTTCAACCAAGCCATACAAATCTTAACCTTCCTTTTTATGATATTAGTTTAGATGGCCAGTAGCTTTCTTCTACCAAAATGATTCACTGCAGTTAGCCTAATAACTTTTGCAAGTTCTAAAATACAGGAGATGCGTACTACATAAGGGAAAAAAAAAAAAAAGACCTTTCAGCACTACAGGGGTATGGAATAATGCACTTCATTTTTTTTCCTCACAAATATAAAAACTCACTTAATAAACAACCAATAGTGATGACAGACCATCCTTTACCAAGGACAGAAAAAGCCACGGTTTCAAAGAGCTTGAAACCTGTTGCCTTTAGCTGTTTCTTTAAAGACAATACATCTGAAAGATCCAAACTCTTATTTCTGACAGAACTGCTGCACACACAGTATATGAAAAAGCACAACCAAGTAATTGAATAACCACAAGTGTTTTGACTCTAATATTACATTTCACAATGCAGATTTATGAGATTTAAGATCTCCATTTAAGATCATGCAATTTAACAGTTTCTCTCAGTCAATATACAAGGCACTAAATGAAGCTATATTTAGATGCAGTCATAAGCACAAATTATGCTTAGAAATCTGAAATTCAGCAGCATATGCATTTATATCACAAAAATTAATTTTATACCCCCCTCCAATAAATTACAGCATCACACGTAACAAAAGATACTGACATCAATGTCACTATCTGAAACAAAAAAAAAAAAAAGAAATAGTTTGCCTTGTTGTATGTCATTTGGCTTAAGAACTGCATCTTAATATTTATTAAGGTCAACACTTTAGATACTTCTATATCATTGTTTTCACATAGTTTTAGACAACTAAGAAAGACTATAGAGGAATATTATGGATATAACAGCAACAACCATGATCTAAATGTGAAGCTAAAAATTATATTCCAATTTTTCTCTAATATAAAGAAAATAAATAGCCAGATAATTTTGCAGAAAAAAAAAAGTTTGAAAGGTTTATATGACTAAATATGGATTGACTGCACTTAGCAGAATGAGTTCTTTAAAATTTGAACACCATACAAAGGTAAAAGTTTCAACTTGAAATAACAGAAGCATTTGAAAATGAATTTTGGTAAGTTTATGTGACATGGAGACAAATAAACCTCACAAAACGAAGGAGCAGACCTCCCAAACGAGTGTTTTAAAAACGCAGCTGTTGTTAGATGGCCTTAGTTAAGGATGGACACTATTCATACTATTTCTGTAGCTCACCTCCGTGGTTTTTTTTCTTTGCTTTATCACCCCATTGCTTCTGCCAGCAGAATTTAGAGAAGCAGGTGAAGGCAACTGAGTAGGGGAGAAGGAACTAGGAGTGGAAATTATTGCTAGAACAATATTTTCTGTCTTACACTGCACCCTGAGGGTCACAGTTCTGAACACTACAAGGGTGCAATTATTTTACTCAATGCCAAATGACACAAACCATTCTTTCAGATATGTTAAAATAACCTGTTAAAAAAATAATTATTAAAAACATTTCAGAGACATTAAAATGCAATTTTGGAAAATATAATCATGCAAAGCACTAATATGCCTAATTATAATATGTTAATTTAAAACCTCTTTCTATGTAGATGTAATACTTTGTCTACAAAAATGAGAAAAGCTCAAGAACTTACAACCATCATCAGGAACAGGACTACATAGGGCTTAAACACCCTGAAGGTTTGAAAAAATCCCCAATATATCAATCACTACAGACAGCTCTTCATATGTGCATTACACTCTACTTGTCAGCTTACTACTTGAGCTCTGAATATCTATGGCTTGTGTTACATTTGCCTTGATGCAGCACCTGACCAAGCATGCATATATCCAGTTTATTCACCAGGTAGCTGCTTTTCCAGAATTTCAAGGCAGCTGAGATGGTTGGATATCTGGAAAAGTGACTGAGAGCTGCAAATACATATGAAATCGACATTTGACTTTCACACAGAACAGAAGATTTGACGGAGTTATAAGAAACTCGTATCTGGCAACTCTTTTACTGGTTTTTGGAACTCTTTCAGTCAAGGCAGTCACATCCTTAAAACAGCACTGTATCTGGTCTTGTAATGAAACAAATGATAGGAAACATTTACTTTCTTTCCCGAGTTAGATAATACCCACTGTCTTTGTCACATGTTAATAGTTCCAACAGAACTCTTCTGGTAAACACACAGATAGGGATGCTAATTAAATTCAGCTCAAGTGTGAGTGACAACTAGATGCACTGCATGTGCTCAACACCAACACTCACTAATTGGTTATAAAAAAATGTGCAATATGCCATAATTTACCAAAGCACCAATGCTTAATCACTTCATGCTGCAATGAATTTCAAGTAAACATGAGCAGTTATGCCACTAATTCTAATAAAGTGACAGCTAACGCTTACTTCACTATAGTGAACATTTGCACAAAAGCTGGCTTAGCAGTAGTTGTAACATCTAGCAGCTCTATAGAGAGACAGAACACAAAGAATTATTGTAAGAATAAAAAAGCATGTATATGCAAGAACATTTGTTCACACGTAAGTGTGGAAACCCAAAAAACTCAACACTGCATTTTTTTATACACAATAGGAAAACTTGGACCTCATTTGTATTAAAGCATCTGGACAGATATTAAATAATATCACTGATCATTTTTCAACACAACAAGTCTTTTTGACCAGACTGCCCAAGCACAAACTGATAGTTACTTTTTTCTTTTGTTTGCCAAGTCAGCAGAGTGATGGAGAGGAGCTAGGGCTTTTTGTTATTACCCAGCTGCACAAAACAACCGAAAACTTCTGGGGAAGTAACTTTAGCTGAGATCAGAAGACACCCTAGTGAAGAGGTTCTTTCCAAGCTGAAGAGTTTACATTGGCACTGATGTCACTGAGGCACAGAATCAAATTAGAAGATTAAAAATACTGTCTCCTAATTCACCTGCCACCAATTCATACTGATTAAATCACTTCCCTTTATTACTGCACTTGCCAATAGGTGAAAGCTTTTGTATTTTGTCATTTGTAAGAATAGAAAAGTAACTCCTATTTACCAATCCTTGATTTATTAACTATCGCAATTAAACTAATAATTTAAAGAGCAATGAAAACACAATCCTACTTAGCGAGAGTAAAACTAAAGAACAGCCTTCCTTCATTGAGCCCATTTGGACTCAGCCATTTCAGAGAAGCCACCACTGTTTTTCAGGTAATTTTAAAAGCTCTACCTGCCTACAGCTTCCCCTGCTGACAGCTTTTAGTTTCATTTGCCCGTGTTTTAGTTGTGGTTTAGTTGTGTTTATGTCTCTCCTCACTGACTGCCAGCTTATGGAGAAAATTGCCTATAGAAAAGAAATATTAAAACAGATGTATTTGGCTTAATGTCAAATGTATAAAATAAATTGAAAAAAGTTTTATATCTCTATTCAGTCAAAGAGCATTTAGGGTGAAAGCGATATTACATTTGTTGGTGAAAACTGTTTTGCAGGCATCAAGCTCCTATTCTGCATTGTTATAGATGAAAATGATCCATCTCTGCCCAAGAGATTAGGACGGTCCAGTTGCAGAGCCATCTTTTCTCACTGGCGGTGCCACTTTTTTTTTTTTTTTGTAGTGGAGCTCAACAATTTGAAAATGTCAGAAATTCAAGTTTTAGATCTTACCTGCATTTCTGCAACAGAATTAATAAGATTTGTACTCTTCAAATTTTAACAGGTGCAACAGTTAACATTGCAGATTTTTATTGACACCAGTATGCCATAAATACGTCTGTTCAGGTTTTGGGTAGCAAAAGACATAGCTATCTCCAGTTTATAAAAGCTTAAAATTATACTAATGAGAAATCTGAATGGGATTGACAAGGCATCATTTTAATTATGATACATTTACATAGTGAATGTAACGTTGAATTACCAACACTTAAAACTTTTGAGTTCAACATGACTCTCATTAACTCAGATTTCTCAACTGAAGATTCAGAAAAATATGCATAAATATTTGACCCATTAAATGCTAATAATAAATCATATATAATGAAAATAATTAAATCTGAGGAAGACTGCTATCAACACTGCTATAGAGGAACTTGAAATAAAGATGTTAAGTGCTACATAAATGACTTCAAGATAAGTTTTTGAAATACACAGATATGAAACCTACCTTGCTCTGTTATTCACTGCTACTTCAAACCTGCGGAGAAATGGGAGATTTATCCTCAGAGTCACCTGAAATTTTTCAGCTGATGACTTCATTAAGCAACTGCATTACCAGCCTATTTTGTTAATTGAATTAAGGTAGAATCAATTAACGTATTCTCCCATTTCCATGAACAAAAACCATTTAAAGTGAAATTTTAGCCTTGCTCTATGGATAATGAGCACTAGCATGATTAGGCTCTGTGAACAGGAAACACCTTTTGAAATTTATAGATTGAGAAAAAGTTACTATACAAAATACGCATTATTTTCAGGAGAGAAAAAACCCCACAGACCTCTCAGTAGTTCTTAAAAGCTAAGAAATCTAGTTCCAAGAGAGAAAATGTCCTGGTACAGAACTTAAAAAAAAAAAAAAAAAGATAACTAGAAAGAATATTCTTTTTAAATTATGTTATTTTAAAAATTATGGTTGCACATGCCGATGAAGGAAATGAATTTAACAATAATCCACATATTTTTCTCCATTGAAGACATACCTGAAGTTGCTCCTGATAAAGAAGTAGCTAGTTACATTTGTTAAAAAAAAAAAATTCTAAAGCTAAATGGGAAATTTGTTGATAGCATTTACCTTAAAATTTGGTGTTTGAAGTGTCATGTATTAAAATGGTTTAACTTCAGCTACTCCCTCTACAAAAACAAATCTAACCAACCCTTCATGGCTACAAAAATATCAACAGCTGAAACACAGGAGTTACTATTCTTGATCTCTTGCCTCTTAGTCTCATACAACATTTCTGAAAAACAATGCCTGGGATAATCCACCACTACACAATCTTCCTGATTATCCGTTGTGAACAAGGTCTTCCAGCACAATAACAGCCCTGCTTCAGATAATTCAGAGTGGGGAAGAAAAGCTATTCTGTGTCCAGTTAGAGGATAACTAAGGAATCTTCTACATTTCACGTGTAGAATCAGAGGTTTTAAACTATCACCTCTGTCCTTTACAAAGAGTAGGCATTATTTGTATTACAATTGCACCTAGGAGCAATAATCAGAGCCCGCAATCTCATTGTGGTAGAGGCTCTGTCAACCTGAGACACAAAGGTAAAGCAAATAGAGGACAACAGCGAGACACACAGATGGGCACACATGCGAACAATGAGACAGTCTTCATCGCGTAACAGCGGTATTTCTAATGCATTATCAACTGACTTACTGTAAAAGGTTTTTTATTGTTTTTCAAGAGTGCTTGAAAACTTTAAAGGACGTATTTGTTCATGGACAAAGAGACTCTCCTAAGCAAGGGAGACAACAGGAAAGAAAGCACAAGGATGCTATTTTGCAAATATCATCTTAGCATGACAGGTTAGAATCAGAGCTTATTCAACCTCTTGATACTGAAGGAAAGGAAACAGTCCTGAGCAATCTGTAAGAAAAGTTAGTTGTACATCTACATGCACAGATTCAAGAGGACTTAAAAACACACTAATCAGTACACACATCTAGAAATACCAACATAAATTTCCCCTTACATCCGCCCACCCACTTCAACACTACAGTACTTTGTCACTTGCCATGTGTTCCATGTTACAATAAATGTATTATCTTTGAACTGCAAGTATGGAATAGCACCATATATTTCTTTTCCAATCACTGCATACCATTTAGTTATTTCAGAAGTATTTAGCCACTAACGTCCTTTGCACTTCTTGACAAGTAAGAAATAAGAAACAAGGGACATTCTCCAATGTGCAAGGAAGATAGCAATGACGGTGTTGTACTGAGCCTGTATTCAACACAAATGTAAGGTGTGTAAACAGTGTCAGTATAACGAAATGCAACTTTTCTAAATGTCTAAACATTTGAAATATTTACATTATAGTTCTATTTTCTTAGTACCTTTCCTTAAAAGGCAGTATCGCTACCAAGTAGATTTCCTCTGAACTCCATTCCAAAAACACTTATCAAAGCCACAACATTCTCATCTAATAAATATACAAAATTAGACAAATATGAATCCAAGGATGGAAGTAGCGTCTACCACATCTTCTGATTCTTTGTGTAATAATGATTTACGAATTCTTTCATTTCAGCCAGGAATCAATGGGGGACCATTTTTGGCAACATGTGCTGGAGCTATGTATCATTATCCTCCACTTTCTGATCCAAGAGAGCTATACCCAACAAATTATTTTCTAGATAACTTGTTAGACCTCGGAGTTTATTAGAAAAATATACGGCTTATGGCCTGAAAGACCATAAAGTGGTTTAAAGAGACCTAAGGGACAACGATTTATCTGCCAGAATCAACTTTCTCTTCAGGCTGCCGCATTAGAGCATGGAAAAGTGAAAAACAGGATTAAAGATCCAAGTTATCTGTTTAAAAACTGCAAATGTTTTATCGTTTATCAAGAATGACACTTCAAAAGTTATCTGGATGGTGTGACATAAGATTGTACAACCCTCTTCCACATTTTACATAAAATGGTGTTAAAGACTTCCTTTCATCAGAGCTGTTGGAGCTCATACCTCCATTTTTACCTGCTGAATCTGCATATTAGATACAACTGTTAAAAAGTAACACCTGTGGAATTTGCAATTTAAATTAGAAAGTTTCTTTTTTTACGAAAATAATGTTATTCCCATTATAGGTCTCTAGAATTGAGACCTTAGGGGGATTAAGGGGACTATTCATATTACATAATTTAGCGCTTACTTTACAAGCTTAGGTTATGAACACTTTCTTTAGGAAAACATCTTTCAGAGAAGAAATCCAAAGTCTGCTAAACCACCCCTTTAAAGGCACTAACCTTTCTATTTTCTACCCTGGAACAGCGGCCTCCACACACTTGTAAGAAGTCAGGCAGCGCACATTCCCTTGTGTTTTTTCTGAGTCCGAAAACTTTCTAACAATTTAAACTGATCTTAACGATGGCTGCCAGAGTCATGCCCCCTGACCACACATTCCCATCACCTCTTTTGCATTGTCCCTGATGCTTGTGTGATCCCAGTTTGACCAAGAAGTTCAGGGAGCTAAAACAGCTGAAAATTAACTTTAAAAACACTTCTCTTTCAAAGCCTATATCTACATTTTTTAAATTAGTGCAGGTGCCATTTGTATTATGCCTCAGGGGCATTTCACAGATAAAACATATGATTAGCAGCAGACTAGTACACATTCTAGTAGTAGATCTATTATTTTTGTAACAAGAGCAGAACAAAAAATAACCTAGAAAACCAAAAATTCCAATGCTCAAGATACAGTATACAAGTATCATTTACGTCTAGAAACCAAGAATTTGTATAATGAATAGATCTTACAAAAACAGTCATGTATGTTTAAAAGTAATTGAGTATGCACATTAAAAGTTCTTCCCTTCTCAGCCATGTAACTCCTTGAACTCACACCTACATGAACTCACAGTAACTATTGAAGTTCCAGGGCTGTGACATTTAAAAGATTGTATCCATAAAGCAATTGGAAAGTTGTACTTAGATGAAAAAAAGTTCATTGCATCTATTTAAAATCTCTTTATAATTAATGAACTGAGAAAACAACACACTTCCCATGAGAAAGTGTACCAACTACTACACTTCTCCAGTTTAATAAATTTAACTAGGCTACATGTGAGGCCACTTATCAGAAGACTCCTAGAGAATGAAAATTAGGAAATTTTCTGAAATAGTCCATAACATGACCAACATCAGCACAGGCAGAAATAACTCTAGAAAGCCCAACTTCTTTGGGAACAGATCTTTCATGGAGCTATATTTTTGTTCTGCATGAGCTATATGGGTGGTGAAGGGTCATCTTTGAAGCACATGCAGAGAAGAGTCTTTATTCACTAGAAAATGCTCACTTGATAGTCAGAAATGGAAACCAAGTCGCACCAATCACCTTCTTTCCAGCTGTAATAACTGTAAGTACTCTTAGCCAATGCCACACTATAGCTGCTAACAGTCCTTCCTTTAGTCCACACAAAAGTCTTCTTGTGCTGAATTTAAAAGATTTGAAGTAAATGAAAGATGGCACCAAGCACTGACAAGAAAACAAAATACTGAAAAACTGATCAGTGAGCAGTATTCAGTCTTAGTTCTGACTACGGGACACAGTAAAATAATGTGCTTCAATTTAAACTTAATCATAATGCACATGCATAAAGAATTCAGACTGAAGATGCACAAGCTACCTTAGTTCTGGCATTTTCTAATCTCTGCACAAATCTATTCTAGATTTATAGTTCTACAAACTATAGTTATATATAAATTATATATATATAGTTCTATACTATAGTTCTATATAAATTCTAGTTTATATGTTATAACTTCAAGAAAACACAATTTTGAAAAGACCAACAAATCACCAATTTGTTTGTTAAAACTATTTCAAAGCATATTATGTACGTATCTATGCAGAGGAAGGAAGAAAGGTCTATTTCTGCAATGAACTCAGCATGAACAAGATGTTGCTCCACGAGGAATCTATTTGCCCCTAGTCTGTACACAGACTCATTACAGCAAAAGGTTCAAATGAAACAAATAATGAGTCCATTCAGAATGTGATGTTCAGGTAAAGCTGTATACAAAGTCACTAAATGCATGAAAATCTTTTATTTGAGTGTGTTCAAGGCTTGTACATATGTGTTGGTAAGAATAATAAAACAGCAACAACAAAAAAAACCTCTGAGACGTACCAACGCCCAAGGCCTTCACTTAACAGCTCTCTAATAATTCACTTTAAGATTGTTTATTAAAATTTCTATGGTTTGTTGTTGTCAGTCAGACAATCTTTAAAATATTAACCAGCATCTGTCTTTGTAATTCAAAATATATGGCTATGCACAGAGATGACAGAACCTTCCAGAAAAACCTTTCAAAGACTGTAAACCATGGACAACAGATTCCCTTCTGTTTTTCTTAAGTGATGGGGAAGTCACACAGCATAACTCTGAGACAGGACTGCCACAGCCTCTCTCTCTCTACCTAGGTCATTCCTGGTCTAAGCATCTTCTGGTAATGCACGAAACCAACATTGATAAACAGCTATTACACATGGTCTTCCTTCATCTCAAATAGTGCTATTGCACTGCACTCTCAAGAAACTATCTGAAACACTGTACTTAAAACTGTAACAGATATGTATACTTATCGCTTTGAACTTGCTTTGAGAAGTCTTGAGAATAAGTCATTTTTCAGCAAAATGTAAGCATACAAACCAAACCCAAATTTACCACAACAGAGAGAGTTAGAAGTCGCATGATATGGCTGCAGAAAAAGCCAACTCTCTCCACCCCATTTCTATTTAGTCTAGGCTCGTATCTACTCCTCCAAATCAATTTTTAAATTATTATAATTATATACACAAATAATTCACCTGTTTAAAAACCAGCACACACTTAAAATGTTCATCTAAATAAAGAGAACAGAAGGGGTAAATCCAGTACAAATTAATGAGTTTCCAAGAAACATCACCAGAATCTTTTGGAATTAGAAATGCACTATGGTACATGTAATTCAGAATGCAAGGGCAAAATTGAGAGTGAAAAGCATTAACCATCTCCCTGTTCTTCCAAGAACTAAATACTCAGTCTAAGTTGCTTATCATTTCTGCATCGAATACAGTTTGAAATTTGCTTGAAAACACTTCTTACACTTGGCACCTTTGTAAGTTACACCAGATCAAATATTTAAATTAAAAATGTTGGGCCACAGAAACACCTTCTTCTATCTTCCATGCTATGGCTTCTGTTAAAGCATAGAGATATCAATATCACCTTAAATACATATCCAAGTTCATGAGGAATTCTGAATTACAGATTTGATCAAGTAGCATAAAAAGACTACACTTCCATTGCTGTAAAACTAAGACAGGCTTCTCTTTCTTAATATTTAAAGATCCTCTTCTCCTGCTGGAGAAGCTTAAAGCATGGCCCTGGTTTTATCTATTTTAAAATAATTCTGAACAGCAGCCATCAATCCAAAGATATATTTTCTAAGCATTCTTTCACTCTTCAACAAAAGTAAGATGTTGGGAAGGTACTTAAATCTATTAAGCAGCATATAGAGTAGCCTCTAGCAACACCCAACCTATTTAAGTAAGCAGAATTTTTCTATTTCCATACAAATATTCCAGTATTTTAGTAAGCATCTGGTACCGCAGTAGGCATCAGTGTTTGCTAACCTCATACATAACTCATAAATTCCAGTCCTGCAAGGAGCTCTATGTATTCAACAGGACTATGCCCAGACATGTGAGACCACTGAGCTAGAGGTCACTGCAGGATGGTAAAGTGCTCTAGTTACTTACTGTGTCAAAATGATTCACTTCTACCATCACCTTGCAAATTCTAATTTGGTAATTACAGTGATTATCAGTTAGCATCTCATCAACTATTTGGTGACACACAATGACTTGCGGCTAACTAGCACCTCAAATTTAACAAAAATGTCATGAAAAGAGGCATCAGGGCAGACACCAGCAGGCACAAAGAACTGAATAAGCAAAGAAATGTGCAGCAGTTTTCAGGCTCTACAGGTTAATTTTTCTGACAAGCCTCCCATTCACATATGGGCCAAAGTGGTAAACAAGGTGAGACACACACATAGTCTGAATGGGCATCTATGCAGACCTGAGCCACCACAGAACTGGGAGCACCATTCTAGGCTATGCTCAAGGGACAGACCACAACCTCCGTCACCTGTAGGTTTCTTCCACCCAGAAAATCACTCCTGTACTGAGAAGGTCTGCACTAACAATAATAAGCTTTATGATTCAGTACAACAAGCCACTGTGTGTTTTGTAATAATTAAATTCACTATGAAAAGGAAAATCAAATAAATTGTTTTATCTAATTATGTAACACAACTACTAGAAGAGAGAAAAGCTGAAGAGGTAAGTACAAAATGAATTTACAAGGGGTTTTATCTACCATTCACCTCTAGATCTGCTTTTACATGGATGATCGTTCAAGTCTTGAGAATACTCAACAACCTGTTGCAGCTGAAAACATTTTCTCCCACTCATCTTACAGTATAAGGTACTTAATCTCAACGACTTTATCTAATCTGTTTCCTACAAACTAAGAACCTGCATTTCAATATGCCTGAAATATTTATATCTTTAATAATTCTGAAATAGTTATTACAGAAACATTAGCTGGTTATAGAATAGTATTATGATTCACTCAAAATAGGCATGGCCCTTATATTTAGAATGTTACTTTTTTATCACATAAAAAGATTGGAGTCATGTCCTTCTCTCATGCATATGACCACACAATTCTATCAAAAACTTTCTCTGGCTGTAGCAGAATTTCCATTTTCATGAAAGACTTTCATAAAAATTGTCATCTTCTCTCTAAAGTAAATTTTTGCATAAAAACAATGAATGTATTAGAATCCATTAGAATTCAAAGTGCAAAAGAACCATAAGGTATAAATGAATACAAATTTTGTGAAAACCTAATAGAGGCACTCTGCATGAAGACCTCCATGGTGGTTTATGTGACAAAGAATTTTTAAAGGACTAACTGTAATTTGCATTTTCTGCATATTTTCTGCATTATATAATTGTTTTATCTTCCATTGTTTAACGCCTTCTAAACTCCATTCCTTTATCTGCACCAAGATTTCTCAGAAACAAGGTGTCTTACTCTCTTCACTTCCCCTCCCCCTCTTAAATACTGATGGGTAAAACCAAGTTGGTGTTAGGACTTTTCTTTAGGATAGCTTGTAAACACTACCTAACTCCGTGACATATATACTACCTCAAGCTGATACTACTGTGAATGCTTAGCAATCTGAAATACGCTACTGAAAAATTTTTCCATACTATGTGCTGAACAAAAGTTTCAATTCACTTTTTAATCCAATACGATGGCTAGTTTACTACCAAACCACAGAAAACTGTTCTACATGGCATCTGAATTGATTCCTGAATCACTGGCACTTAAAACTGCCTCATGTGAAAAACTTTTGCATTTTTAATGTAAACAGCAAGAATCATCACTATTTGCCTTCCAAAATGAAGCATCATGTTGGCATCTATTAACAACTACCAGAAAAAAAAAAAAAAAAGTGACATGAATTTTAATTTGCAGAGATAATTATTGCAGTTAGGTCTTGTTTCAGACTAACAATACTCTGTTAGGGCTTGCAGGCCTCAGCAGAAGCAGTTTGGAAATAGGAATGACAGCACAAACAAAGCACTCAAAAAGGTTTATGAGGGTGGAGTCCATTATTAAACACTGAATTAAAACTCTTCTGTATCCTGCGGCTCCAAACTTTCTGAGGATGCAGTAGTAACCCTGAGCAGACAAACTACAGCAGACTTGGCTTATAACCCTTCTTCCTCAACACACAAGCCCATGCAGTTATCAAAACTGAATGCACCGTTGTTCCCTATGAAATACTTGAAAACAAAGAACTAAAACACAAAGAGCATTCGCCTTTATAGAGAGTATTAACTTCCGCTTTTAATAACTAACTCATGGTCCCACAGGACACAGTTCTGCATTGTACAACGCATGCCACTTCAGTCAGACAATGCACACAGCAATAAAACTCAACCCAGCAAAGAAAGTGAAAGCTGCGTTTGTTCAGCATGTTATTTGGCGCAGCCAACTGTAATGCTTCTGCCTGCCATTTATTGTTTACTCTGTCAAAGGATTATTAAGAATGAAGCTACATTGGGCAATTTTTTGAGCAGGGAATTTACGTGCAAAGTGACTGACACTTGATATTTAAAGTCTATTGGTCGACTCTGACCCTTCGTTTACAAATGACTCATTTGACTGCAAAGATCTCTGATGTGGAAATGCTCAGATACGAATCAATTGCAGTTTTTGTCTCGGGTAAATGTTAGTTGGCAATCCAAAAGAAATGAACAATGCTCAAACCTCGGTTCACATAGAATAGTACTCATATGTTTAAAGAATTCCTTTAACATGCCTGATTTAGTTCTAGTCGACAGATTTATGAGTCCCCTTCTCCAAATAACTTATCTCAGTGCACTGTGTTTTTAAACACACACACACACAAAACCAGCAGTTAACTCTTTTGCTGCCTAAGAGAACAGAAATGTACGGGCATATTTAAGTAAATTTTAAAAAGCAGGTTTTTTCCCGACAGAGCTGTTGATTCTCTCTGGGAGGTGGGGATAGGGGAAGGACAAGACGAGAAAGAAACATGTAGGTAGAGTTTGCAAATCCCTGTTCCATAAAGAAACGATTGTGTATAAGAAACGACCATTCCTACATGAAATCAGCTCAGTGCGAATTCTGCAGTTTACCTCTGATAAGGACAAAGTAAAGGGGTTTCTCTGTACCCGAGCGAGATTCCCTTCCTCTTAGGAGGCAGATGCAGCATTTCTATAAACAAAAATGTCTCTAGCCCTACCTTGTGCCAGTGCTTGCAACATGTGGAGCTGAAGCAACAGAAACGCCCACCATCCCCGACAGAAGATGAAACAGAAGTTTAACTTTATCATCATTCCGCCTCGCCTGCTATTCCTCCGGGCAATAATTTCGCGATCCACCTTTCTTTCAACCGTTATTGCCTCACTGATCCCCATCCGATCCGACTGCCTGCCACTCCTGACAGCGCTTTGGTCATTGCTCATTCCGCTCCCCGAGGCCAGGCTCTCTTTGGTGGGCTGGGAACATCGCCCGCTGCCTTTGCCCAGGAGTTTGGGGGGAACTGAAGCCCCCACTTGCCAGGAACGGTGGACTCTTTGATTTGTGCTCACTTTGCATGCAACCCGAAAGCAGCAATCCGTGTGCCTCTCGGTACGGTAATCGCCACCTAAGTCAATGTTTCTTGTGGAGGTATTGATTGCACCAAAACAACCAGTCAGAAACGTGAAACACATGTTTCTCTGCACTGTCACATCCAATGCCTTCAACAGAGAGGGAGTAAGTTTATGGGCGTCAGTATTTCTGTAAATCCGGATCCTTCAGCACGTCGCTAACAGAAAAAGACTGATCCATTTTAGCCACCAGCAGACAATCCAAAGAGTACCTTTCATACCGCAACGATGATGGAAACTGTTATCCCTGTGGTT
>NW_010139909.1:296-595 GCF_000699245.1 Pterocles gutturalis | reverse complement strand
GGGGGGGGGGGGGAGCGTCAAGGAAAAAAAAAAAAACCTAATTGAAAGCGTCTCGCTTTTCCTTGCGCTAAGGATTTATTTCAGACAATTTCAAGATTAGCCATGCAGACAGGGTAGTCTCCAGATATCCCCGCAAAGCTCTGCATAGTTTATATTAATCCGATTTTCCTTTGGATACAAATCTCTCCCGTCAATAGAAGGGTTTGAAGGGTCCTCGAGCAGGTAAATTGAGCAGCTCGGGCTGTGATTCCAGCTCGCTGTGCAGTCCCTCAGCCACAGGCCAGCGGCGGTGTTACTTG
>NW_010139909.1:0-259 GCF_000699245.1 Pterocles gutturalis | reverse complement strand
CCGCCGATCATATCTCCCTCCTCCTCTTCCAAGACTGGTGCTGATCTCTTTCTTGCAGGGAGACCACGATAAACATCACCTCTAACATGTAAAGCGCTTTTCTTCCGCCCGGCTACAGACGCTGCAACGAAACAAACCCTCAGCTGGATACTGTCCGGGGCGGGGGGAGGAAAAATCTCCCAAAACCAACAGCAACAAGGTGAAATCCTTCCAGCTTTGCTTAGATGGACTCCTGCTTTCCTTGTTTATGCAGCCCAGG
>NW_010139908.1:0-21882 GCF_000699245.1 Pterocles gutturalis | reverse complement strand
GGGCTGGGAGAGGGGCTCCGGGGTCAGGGGTGGCCGGGCTGTCGCGGGGGGACGGTCTCCAGAGAAGGTTCCGTGCCGGTGCCAGGCTGTCCTCCCCGGCTGCGGGGTGTGCATCGCCTCCCCTCAGCGCTCAGCCGCTGATACAGCAAGCTGCCCGGTTAGGAAAGGCCCGACAAGCCTGAAAAATTAGAATTCTGCCTGAAAAGTTAGAATTCTATTTTGCATTTTCATATCTACTAAAGTGAAACTCACTGTGTGCCTCTCAAGGGCTTGTTCGGGCTGTGCGCTCTGTAACTGGCTGCTGTGCGTTTCCCCACAAAACACTGGCTCTTGCCTTCCTCCCCCTTTCTCTTATCAGTTTCCCGTGGTGCAAACGACTTACCAACACTTCAATGCAATCAAACAAAAAGAAACTGTGTTTCTAATTTAAGAAGCTTTTCCAGTTCTTTTCACTGTGTTCTTCTCTGTCACACACCTTCTTGCTGCTAGCTGACACGTCAAGACAGTATAAAGTTGAATAAAGAGAATATATAAAATGGACTTCTCAGAAGTTAACAGATAAAGTGTTGCTTTGTGTTAGGCTAATTTTCTTTTTCATAAGCTGTTTATACATGATAAGCTTTGTTGCTGCTGATATTTCAGTTTAAGGTAGATTTCATAGTAGTAAGTCATGCATTTGCTGTGTAGGAATCTTGATATTAAATGCTGAAAGGAAAATAACTGTAACAGGTAAGAGTAAAGAACTGTTCTAACTACAGCAGGTCAAATTCTGAGCCTAAGCCAATGATACTACACACAATTCCAGCTTTTAACAAGTATAATCATTATTATGGAGTGAACAACCCTTTCATGTTGACTCTCATGTTTTCCAAATACAGGACTGGTGCATACCATCAGTGCAAGACACGGAATGAATTCTTCAGGTACGAAGTATATTTCAGTGTCTTCTCCACACACCTGCAACATGAGTAAAAAACATTTTCCCCAAAGTGTGGTCGTGCAACCAGGTTTTCATCCTGCAAACTGGAGAAGGGAATCTGTCAATGACGAGGGCTCTGCCTCAAGCCCGCATGACTCCCAAGCGTCTGATTTTGAAAGCCTTCTTCGGGAGAGACGGTACCAGTTAGAACTCCAGCAGCGGATTTGTCAAAATGAAGAGCTGGTAGGACTGTATTCTGATGAGTTCGAGAATGACAGCTTAGAAGAAGATAGCTTGGAGGAGAGGAGTTTAAAAGAACAAGGAGCTGAGTATGACACAAATCAACATACAAATGGAATCCAAAAGAATGACGGTAATGGAAGGTAAGGCATAGGATTTTAGGAGATGAGTAGAATACTTCTGACACTTTAAAACCTTATGCTCAGAATATACATTACATACTCAAGACCAATTTATATGCCAAAACGCTATTAAGAGTGCTTACAGACTTAGTTATACACAAAGATGTACTGTTTCATCTCACCCACATTCATCATTATTATACCCATTTTTCCAGCATAGCCTCAACGGTTTATTGGCTGAAACACCAGTGTAGGAGAGTAAGATGGAAAAGAAAACACCCCTCACAGACCTGTATAGGGTCCCCACATGCTGACTCTGGACACTGCATACATACAGAGGTGAATGCTATGTGCCTATATAGTTGCCCCTGAAACAGGCAGGCAGGAAGCTGGGAAGTGGTAAACAGAGATATTCTAATCCCTACTCTTAAACATGAGCAGGTAAGCTAGCACGGGAGCATTTAACTGCAGTTTCTTCTAGTAAAGTCCAATTCAACGTAGATCCCCTCTTATTCCTGTCTGCTTGATCCAGAGCTGCAGTCAGTGGAAGGAGTCTAATGACTGTGATGGGCTGTGGACCAGGCTCTCCAATATTTAGCAGGATGTGCTGGGTACCATCGCAAATAGGCAACCCTTGCCATGAACTGTCGGACTTTCAGATGGTGCAGCAGCTCCGAGATCTTGGGTTAGAGTGTTTCTGGAGCTGGGCTGTGAAAAAGGACCAGAGAGAAAACAAGACCCAATACCAACCCATCCTCTTTTCGTTCCTTACAAAAAGACCTGTGCTGAGGTAACCAGGCCACTTGCTGTAAGAAACATACAGGCAAAAATTGCTGGGTTGGTTAAATGCAGTTTTGTTCTTATAGCTGTGTAAGACTAAAATTAAAAATTACAGGGTTACCGTCACCTTTAAACATTCTTTAGAGAGTGTTAATGTGGTACATAAAATAAAATTTAATTTGCTGTTGCATGCATAAAAGGTTTAAGACTGTATAAATTGGGAATAGTTCTCAAGTTTAGAGGGATTAAATTAAACCCAAAGTAATAATAATGTGCAGTTTCAATTTAATTGTCTATTTAATATAAAATGGCAAACAAATGAAGGCTAAATGATTAATAGCATGCTTTTATTCACCTCCTCAACTGGCAAAATGGCCAGTTATTGAATATTTTATTGTGAGTGCAAATGATGTTAATTGTACTAGAAACATGCTCTAATTTTTAGTAATTTTTTTGACTGAATACTATGCTGAATATGAGGCTCTTCATTAAATGGAAATTTGATTTTATTTTGTTTGAACTTAGCCTAGTAAGTACTCAAATACCGTCCATTAACCAGAGCAAATATCACAGCATATGCATATGAAACTCCCTCTCTACTTCCATTACTAACCTCGGAATTTGAAGAGGAAACGCTGCATCTGTTGTCTACAGACAACACTTTTGTTGATGAGTACAGAGTCCATCTAACCTTTCTATCAAGTTGGGGGAGGAATAAAAGGTGCACTTTTTGTCTGCAGATGATTAGAGGTGAAGGAGCTCTTCATGCTCATCCTGTTCCCGTGCGGCGACCTGGCCTGTGTAATACCATGGAGCTGCTGCGCACACATTTCAGCACAATAGAACTCTTTAGCGTTATTACTCTGTTATTTGAAACCTTGCAATTATATCACATAGTTCCGTACTCATTTCAAAATATGGTCACCTATTTCTGTTTACCTGTGGTGTATGACAACTACAAACAAAAATGTTTTCATCAATATAAATCAGCTAATCTCTAGTATACAGGGTACCACGGCACTAATGCTTACCTGAAATGAAAAGTAGAGAAACAGGTTATTTTGTTAGTAGGAGGCATTTGAAATATAGGCATAGGCATGTAACTAATTCAGAAAGGCTGAATAAATGATTTATGGAAATGTTAATATAATTAACTATGCCACAGCGTGGGGAATCCAGCAGATCAGTACATTTCTTTTACTAGGGGCTGAAAAGTCAACCAGGTTTCAGTGCCTGTAACTGTCACTTTGAAAGGCTCACCATTTCTCAGTGTCCAAGAAACCAGGACTATACTGCAGGTCCAGTAATTTCTATGCTAAATTTAGGATAAAGACTGTATTCTACTGTGATCTGAATGTTAGGAATGAAAAATTAAAGGTCCTGCCTAAATTTTCTATTAAAAAAAGTTTGATAAACTGTTCTGATTGCAATCCCACAAGTGGCTGTACTGTATGCACTGAAATAATTTAGTTGACTGTATTTGCAGGACATTTCTTGGCTCAAATTGCACACTGCAAAAATATAGAATTTATAAAATTTAAGCATAAATGTGTTTCTTTTTTTAAATAGGAAACAACAGCCTGTGGACAAATATTTCAACCTGAGATACAATCCTAACTGGAAGAACACAAAAGAGGCAGCAGAATTTTCTGGGGCAAAAAAAGCATGTCAAGTTGCTGGAGGAAGCAGCGTGGTGGTTTCACAAGATTCATTTTACCTCCATTCCAATGGCTCCGCAAAAGAAAAGAATCAACAGGAGACAAAGTCACAAGATTCACTCTCAGAGTTTGGTCCGGAATTACCAAGCTTTCATAAACCAACTGCCGTGGTCAGCAATGAACCTTTTAGGCTCCATACCAAAGGGAAGGGATCTGCAGCTGCCTGTCATTTCAAAGATACTCTCAGAACACATGGCAGTACTTGTTCTCTTCAGATTCAAAAAGATCAACCACAAAGAGCAAAACAAGACTTTGTGGAAAAAAATAAACGGACTTTAGGAATACGTGCAAAGATGAATTCCTATCTTCAATTACACAATAAGAAGAAAGAAGTTCTCCAAGAGCAGGTAGGGAACTTTTACATTTTTTTCTAATTGGTATAAACTGAGGACTGTCTAGTGTTCAAGTGGAATAGCTGCATGATCAGGTTTGCGGAGGAGATAAGTAGGTTTACAATCTATCATGCAACTGATAACTTAAGATTTCCAATGAGAATCTTGTTGGCTCTTTCTGGAATAATTGCCAAGTCCTCAGTTACTCACAACCCCTTGTTACAAGCCTAGTTAAACTGTGTATATTCTCAGCCATGAAGCATGTCTGCATGGTTACATAGGTGATGCTGAAGAAATGCTGTCTTCTTTCATGTGGGATCTACATTGCACCTTATCAGCGGTTCTTTTTTTTCCACTTTTGATTTTTCTCAACTTGTCCAACATGAATTTGGGAATGATTTTCTCTGCTAATAGTATATTCCCGGTTTTGCTCAATGCAGCAAATGCAAATTGCTTCTAATAGCAAAACACTCACAATTTATTCACTAGAGTAGGAAACCTTGAAGTCACTGCTTGGCTTAAAAAGCTGCGTTAGTGTTTTTCCACCTGCACTGATCGTAACAGAAAAAAGTACACATGAAGTTACAATTGAGTTTGAGAACCAGAAAACATACTGTGGTCACACAGCTTTCGAGGGCCATGCATGCTCTGTCATTTAGGGTCACACATGGAGAGATATCCGAGAAATATGTGCCAGATTGGGGTGGTCAGACAACTCTTTTCCTCTACTTGCTTTCTCAGCCAGACCAAACCTTGTGTTTGAAATCAGTGAGCAGGTACTAGTAGATACAGTACTTGGATTTGAAAGGCCTGGCTTTCTTATGGTTGCAAAATGTCAGACAACTTGTATTAAGGATTAAGTGGAAATGTAATCACAGTTCCTAATGAACGATTATACACGAGTTTGTTGCTTTTACTTGCTACTGATTATGCATAATGGGAAGGTGGGAGTCATGGAATCACTCCATGAGTTGTAACACAGAAAATTCTTAACGTGCAAAACTACAGAGACTTTCTGCTTCAAGTGACACGTTTTCCAAGGCTAATGAACAGTGGACACAACACTAGAGGGCATCTGCTGCCTGCGTTACAATGAGTGCAACGGTGGACAAGATTTTTCTAGCAGAGCTATTAAGAGCACTTGTGTTTTTTTCAGTTATAATTTGGTTGATGGTAAAAATAATTAGTGTAGATTGATGCTAATTAAAGCTGTGTTGATATGATTATGTTTACTATTTGGGGAATTCTGAAAATGTTTCATATGTAAGTATTGTATAGACACTAGTCAAAGATATGTAATAGAAAAAAACCCAACCTGTTAAAATCAGGGCTGTGTTCTAAGATCACCTTGCTGAAGTAGCCATGGGGACAGCAGAGCTGTGACATAGCAGGAGCCAGGCAACATGTGTGTAGAAAGGTGTGTTTTTTTCCTCAACAAGTTGGTACAGCCACAACAGCATCACCACCTGCTGTCAGCTTTGTATTTGCTGCGGATGGGCACAGGAAGAAGTACTTACCTCTCCTGTTCTTAATCGAGACATCCATTGCTCCATCTTGTTAGACGGGTGAAAGAAGCCTGGTGGAAGCATCTTGCAGAGCAGAGTTGGCCCATGAGACGACTTTTGTCACCTCAGCTGGAAAACTGTATTAAAACTGCAAAACCACCAGGTGTCTGGAGAGGCAAACAAACCACCTGTCTTCCATTGGAGCAACCAAACATGTTCTGAATACTATTTTTTCCTAAACTGTATTATTTTTAGCTTTGCAGGATGTTGAAGCTGTTTTTGTGGATAGGATCACTGTTGGCTGTCAGGTACTGTGGTAACGAAATAGAGTTTACGTTGAAGTAAGGACTTTGTGTAGAGCTTTTTTCAACTGACATAACATTAGGTAAAATATTTGCAGCCTCATTCTTGCGAGATTTTCAGCTGTTATCTCTGTGCATACAGGCAGCAAGCTGTATGTGCCAGACCATACCATAAATGTTTGTTGATCCGTATATTTACTAATTTATATAGCATTTGATAAAGCATCAAGTTCTCAGTGTTGCCTGATTCTTAAAGAACCTGATGATGAGAGAGAAAGAGAGAGAAGCAGTGGCCCAATCTAGCTCAGCTGTACTCAATATGAGTTGCTTTCCTACCTACAAGCCCCTTACTTCAAAGCAAGGAACATAATGTACAATTTTTTAATGGCTCTAGACCAAGGCACTCAGGCTCTCTGTGCACTGCGCCTTACCTCAGTGTAAACACCTAATCAAGATTGCGTGTGCTTCAACAATAGCAGCCAAATGCAATTCGAGAACCACAAGCCTTTGAAGTCCTCACTGCAAAGGCCGGTTTTCTAGTCTGGGATAATGACATGCCATGATTGCTGTCTTTGTTGTATCTTTTCAGTAGAGAAGCAATTACGGGCCTCAATTTAACAGAATAGGCATTACACAGCTTATGATGCTCAAAATGCAATTTCATTTGATCATTTTCTCAATTTGATTGGTATTAATAGAATAGTTCACAAAAAATGCTGGCAGAGGTTGTGTCCTGTTCCTCTTTCAAAGAGATAATGTAGAAGTATGCTTTACCTGCCCAGTAAACTATCAATACAGTGAGTCAGTTGGTTCCGCCAAAAACTGACTGCAACGCTCCAGCTATCCACAGTTCAGGAAACCTGGGTGGTAATTTTTAATTTGTGAATTTTTCTAGCCACAACTAATAGAATCTGTGTTGCCATTTGGAGCAACGAGATCACCTGAAAACTCACCAATAAACCCTACCTACCTTTTCCTAGTTGTCTTAATCTCCCACCCCTAAAGATGAGAAGCTCAGCTCCCCAGAAGGATTTAACACTTCCTTCACCATTATGATTTTTAGTTAATAATTCTCTTGGTCACAAATATCTCCTCAGTGCCAGTTCTCCTGTGTTAGGCAGTGTCACCCTGCAGTGGCCACACGCGTGAGTCCAGCACATAGTTAGCTGTGGTCTCTGCAGTGAGACTGCCTAACCATAGTGCTTAGCAGGATAGTGTGGGACAACACAAGTATAAAGAAAACAATAAAAAGCACTGTTTTCCCTAAAGTTTTATAGATTGGGGAAAAAAAAAAGGTTTGATGCTTTCAGGAAGAATTTTCATTATTGCTATGTTTACGAGCTTATCGCTTTCTTTGCAATCTGTAGTGCCGGCAGCCACCCTCAAAAAATTGCTCGAATTTTATTTCCAGCCATCGTGCTACCACAACTGTGGCCACGTGAATACGTTCTTCTTGTTTGTGGGCTTGCTGCTTTGCACAAGCTGGATGATATTGTTGCCAGGCTATGTGTATCAGATGTTTTATTTCTGCAGCTACTCCTTGTACTTTTCTACCAATATAACTGTGTTTTCCCGTCTTTTTCCACGTGACTATTGTTCAAGACCTTGCTATGGTGTGCGTCATCCATCGATATCTTGGTACACTGGCTGACTGCTTGGGCAATGATGATTGTTTGGTTGCTTTTCTGTTATTAGGTACATCCACTGGCTCTCATATGTCGGAGAAGCCCAGAGATTTGAGAGTTTGTCCTGGTTTCAGCTGAGACAGAGTAGGTTTCTGTGCTGCCTATTTCCTGCAATTTTCTTTTCCTCTCTTCTTAAAAGTAGAAGGAATACGTCCAGCTACCACACCACTGTTAATTGTTTTCTCACTTTCTTTTTTCTGTGTTATCTCTTTTAGCCAGTCACTTTCTTGTTATCGATTGTATAATGCCTGACTTCAGCATTTTAGCTTTAGTAGGAGGCAAATTATTTCTTATTCTTTCCCCAAGACTTTTAAATCCTTTCATCTGGTTGGGCTGTGGCCATAAACATTCTTGGTTTTTAGGTTGCAGATCCTGAAACTGTTGATGAGGAACCAGTTCAGAGTGCCCTACCATTCCAGCCTGTGAAAATGGAGCTTGAAGAAAAATGGTACCTGAAATCACAGCAGCTCAAGGTTCCCTTTTGATAGAACATGATAATTGAAATATATATTTAAAAGCATTGAAGTTTGACCATTTAAAGCAGTAATCTCGTTACTTTTAAAGTACCAGTTACTGACAATAAATCCTTAGATATATATCAGTATGATGAAAAGCCAAGACCTTCAGAACCAGAACTTCAAGCCAACCGTAATTATTATTAGCAAACCTAGTTATTATCTTTGTGTGAAATGTATTTGCAGTAATTCAGGCAGATTATTTAAATTCCCCACTGTTCACTTAAGACTGGAAGCTGCGCATCTGTAAAAGACAAATACAATTTAATGGTGCTGTTCATTGAGAGAGATGTGCTTTATATATGGACTTTCAGAATGAAAGAGGTATTTTACAGGGTTGCTCATTCCATTTGCATGGGAAAACATTGGCCTAGTCCCAGTTTGGCAGCAGTTCATGCTTTCCACCAGTGGCATGGTATGCCAGAACATTAATTGTTACAGCAGAGGTCGAGCTAACAAATCATCATCTTGGCACCAGGAGTCAGGATTCCCCAGTGCTAAAGCTTTCACTAAAACATTCTGCTCTATATGTGGATTTAATACCTACCATTAAGTAGTTATTCTGAGTGCATATGCTATGTAGTGATTGCAAGTGTTGCTAACAAAAGAACCCTAGAGAGACAGGAGGATGAAATGGAGGATTTGAGCACTGACAAGGATTAAATGGACTGAGAATGGATTTGTGTATTCCCTAGAAGGAAAGCCATGTCTTTCCTCAAAGTGGGCAACACCTGATGCTGTAATTGGAAAGTGATAAACCTTAAATAAACTCCAGATTTAGAGGATGTCAGTTTAGCTGACATATTATTTAAGAAATAGCTACACGGGAGGCATTGTGGCAGGCAAACTTACCCATACACTTGTATGTTGTTGATCTTATGAACACATAGAATAGCAACCACTAAAATTCACCCCACTTTTGATAACTTGTTTTAGGATCAGCAAAATAAGTCCTCTCAGAAAAATAAAATAAAATCCAACCAGAGTCTCAAAGGGAGAGCCTTCCAAAGGAATGGTAGTCAACAACCACTACGAAGACCAGCAGAACCAAAGGCTCAGCACCACAGGCACCACCAAATACCGGAATTGCAGCCTGCTCCCGTGCAGGCAGTACAGCAAGACAACAGCAGCCCGCTGCAGAAACGGCTGTATCCAAGTCCTTCTGTTGGCCCTGACACTAACACAGAAACAAATTCAGATACTTGCTTAAATAATTTCCCAAATTCAAGACATATTGTTAATCGGGATTTTATCCCACCTACCAATCCACTTCATCCAACATTACGTAAATTTAACCGGGCAGAGGTTCTGTCTCCAGCGTGTACCAGCAAGGAGAACAAGAGATACCAGCATGGTTCTCCAGGTGGACTTCCACACGACCAGCAACATGTCACTGTGCAGCTTTTTCCAGGAGATAACAGTACCAATGGTCGAGCATATCCAAATCAGAAGAATATTTCATCTGTTTTTAATGGCAATTTTCAAGAATTGGTGAAGGGTCAAGTATCACTTCAGGATTGCAAAAGACACATTCATGCGGATAAAGAATATCAGAAATATGCTATCAGTAGTTTAAGGTAAGGATATAAGTGTTGAAACAGTATTATCATAACACTGTGATGCCCAGACAAAATAGAAATGGACAAGAAAAAGTTTTAGAGTCCAAAGTATAAATTATTTTGCTACAAACCTGCCACTATAGATTACTACTAACTTAAGATTCATTATATATATTGATTTTTAAAGATGGTATTGGAAAAGGACAGTTCTGTCCTCCAGCTTCTTTGCACATAGAATTTTCCACAATTGAAAGTTTCCTTCTGAAAGGCTAGAAGGTGAAGTTTAAAAAATAGATAGCAAGGAGCACTGTGCATAAAGTAAGTCTAGTGCTAGCTGCACAGAGTTATATCAAAACGTGCCTTGCAGGGTGAATATCCAGAGTCCTTCCAGTGCTAATTCTGGCTCACTACACATGGGGAAGGGCATGAAAATCCTTAGCTATGTGGAATTTCACCTGCCTTGATAATAATGAAGATTTTATTTCACATAGACAATTAACTCTTCCGGTACTCAGCAGGGCCAGTCTAAAGCCATTTAAAGGCAGTTTTCATTGGTTTAGACTAGCTTTGCATCAGGCTGAAAGTTTCCCCATCTGTAATTTTTCCATTTATTTTAAACAGTTTTCAGACACTGGGGTGCAGGCAAAGTCATTGTGAAATCCTCATCCTTTTGTCTTCATGTTCGCAGTATATTATGTGAGCAAGGATCATTCCATGTAGAGATTGTTTGCTGAGCTATCTGCTGTATGCAAATAAAGATTCTTATTTTTTCCTCCCTCTTTCTTTTTCGAGGCCTTGTCAGTCTGCTGTTCACAGTTCGCCAACTGCCCTTTGGACAAGCTCCCAGTTTACACAAATGATGGAGCAACACCACCAAGAAATCACTCATTTGACAGCAGCTCACTTAGAGGACGGGCACGGGTTCAGCCTACTGCCACATACGATCCCGGGGGTGGAAAATGGTTCAGAGATAGATCCAGAGAGCGGTGAAGGCAACCAAGTGAAAATAAGCCGAAGCAATTCAGAAGGATACTTCATGCAAATGGAAAAGCAAAACCAGCCCAAAGTCAGCAAGAAGGTGAGCAAATAGATGTGGATCAGATGGTTTTACATTTCTGTTTCCCCCCCTGAAATATTCCATCGTTACAGAGAGCACACTGCCACACACTGACTTGCCCAGAGCATTAAAAAACAAGGAACAAAGGTGGAAACAGACACCAAAATCATCTTAGTCTAAAGAGCAACGCGCTTCACCACCACCTCTCCCCGTGTCACGTTCAGTCGTGATTAGCTCTAAGAACACAAAGAGCAGTGTTTGTCCTTTATGTTATCCAGTGATAAAATGATTTCGAATAAAGCTATTTGTATAAAGCAGCAGGTAGCCAGGCTCAGATCTGAGCAAACCATTATCCCGGTCATGCTCATTCGCTATCCAACTCAAATCTCTTGGTTTCCAAGGGAATCAAACTGAACAACAACAAACTTACAGGATTAGTAAAGCTAACAGCACAAACATTGTTACAAGTCTCCTGATTATCCCATTTTGGTCCTTATTAAAACTTGGTTCTTTTTGTCTTTTCTGGGTGTCCGGTTTCATACTGTAACCAGTTAACAGACGGAGTGGGACAGCATAGACATAGCCATGTGTGTCCATGACAAATTAAATGTTTAAGAAGTTAGCTCCGAGTCGCAGGGCAGACAAACTAAGCTGGAATAATTACTCATGTGTTTCATCTAGGAGGCAGTTTGTGTATTGCTGCTTGAATGCCTCTAAGAAGAATTAGCTGGATTATGATATTAACTGAAGGGCAGATTTCCTTCCCTTTCTGTTCCCCTGAGTTCAAACCGTTGCTTCTGCCCTGTATTTTCAGTAGCTTTCTCACACTTCATACGTGAGGAATGCCACAGAGAATAAGATCATTTATGTCTCAGAGAAATCCAGCTTTTCCTAACAAACCACTGCGGTCGTACTCTTGCATGAAGTGAGAAAACCCTGATTTTGTTGTAGGCAGGCAAATTACTAACTCCTCACAATACCTTAAATGAAAAGTTAGGTGTAAGCATACCACAGAAGAACAGGGATAACTGACATAAAGAAACATCAAATAGAAAATTCAGTGTGCAGAATTAGTTTCTTTGCTGTGAGTTTAGCCTGAACACATCCTTTGAAGAAATGCACGTTATTTGTTGTTGTTTCTGCATTACTCTGTGGTTGAAATTACTACAGAGCTGATCATAATGAGTTTCCACTGACAAATTTTTAAAATGCAGTCCAATTCTAAAAATTAACCTAGTGTTCTTGAAAGAGATTTAAAAGATTCTGCAGCTATTGGGGTCTTTGCAGTCATGTCACAATTGAAATGGCATCACCCATCACTCATCTTCTGTCTTCCCTATGCACTGGTAAAGCTTTTGCTGTGCTGCAAGGCGTGTATTTTTCAACTGCCTGTGAACAATTTTCCGTTGCAGCTTTGAGAACAAAGAAAGGTTACTATTACTTGTAACATTTGCCTAATTTTTTTACCACCAAAATCAGGTACTTTTATCTGCTCCTCTTGTAACAGCCTCTTTGGAGTTTCATTCTAGTAACGGTCAGATGGGTCACTTCAAGCTGTTTAAAAATAAAGCTCACAAAAGATCATTTTTGACTGAGAAAGTATTGCTTTGTGAGTTGGATGCCTGGCAATTACCCAGCTAGATTCAAAGGAAATACAGTGTCATTTGACTTGTGCAATTAACTTGGTCTTTTTGGTCACTTACAATCCCTGAAATGAGACCTGCCAGAGGTAAGACTGAGACTGTGGGTCGAATCCTGCTCTATCTTCTGTCTCCCCTACAAGACTTGCTTTAATTAGGCTCTCCATTAAATCGTATAAACGTCTGTCCCTGCTGTTTGTTTTTCAGCCATGTAGCTCAAAAGCCTGCCTAAATCTGAATGTGAAGCTTGGAGGCCTGGGACCTGACTATGAAGCAATCAAAGAGAAAGTAAGCAGTGCCTGTTACGTGATCTGCTTCTCAGCTGTGCAAAGTGAACTGAGGCAGGGGAGAACGGCAAAGAAATCACTGCTGAGAAGCAACTTGTGTCTGTCTGGTAGTTCGTGTCCCTGACTCTAGGTCTAATTCTTCCTCCTGCCATAAATGAAACAGATGAGAGGTCTGAAACTGGAACGGACAGAGTGGTGCGTAGCCCAGGGCTCTGTGCCTTTTTAAACGCCATCACAACACTTCTGGAGCCTGGCGTGCCACTGGGGTATCATTGCACTGCAAGGAAATAATTGACGTTGGCTGATAACGGGGGCAAGGTAGAGCAGGCTGCTGAATTTGAGTACAATGCGTTGCTGGAAGTAAGGGGACAGAATAGCAGTTAAGTAAATGAAGCATGTCATTCGGGGCTGTAAAAGTAAGTACAGAGGTTTTAAAAGTCTTTGCAAATGCTGACAGAAATAGCACAGCCGTTTTAGAAGTAAGAGATATTGAAACATTCAGAATAAGGATGCATCTGTCGTATTTCTGTTGAGATCTACTCTCAATACGGTCAAAGAAAAAGCTCTTAAAAATTGACTAAAAAAGCTGTGCCATTTGTGAGGATTTCCTGTTGTGTTCTGCTGGGGAATGATCAATAGTACAGCCAGGTTAAATAGCAACAGAGGTGTAAGTGGAAGCCTCCAGTGGAAAAAGTGTTTCATTGACGGGTCCACTGAGATGTTTAATTAACCGTACACTTTTTTCCTTTTGTCAGAAAGAGAAGTTAAAGCAACAAAAGGAATATGCAAAGCAGATTAAGGAACATAATAGGAAAAACATTGGTTCGGTTCAGAGGTTACCTACAAAACCCAAGGTCTTACCTTCAGCGTCAAGACAGAGGGTAAGAACAGAGACCCTTTAACATGCATGCAGGGATTGATTCTGGGCTTTGCACAAAGGAAAAGAAAAGCACAAAATTAACTCACAGTAAGCTAAAATAGCTTCTCTATTTTGATTTTCCTTTTAACAACTCTACAAGACCTTAATGAGTCTGAAAAGAAAAAGTGTATAAACTTATTAGACTCATGTTGTTGTTTTTCTTTTTCAAAGACAAAACACTGTTGCTGTGTTTAAGGTGGCCTCCAGTGGTAAGTATCGGAAAGCAGATCTCCTTGAGGTGGGTCATTTTTCCCACTGCAGGAGTTTCTTGCAGTCGCCACTGAAGCATCTAGTATTGAACACTGTCAGAAACAGGATCAGGAATTAGGACAACTATTAATTTGACTCAACATAGAAACACCTGATTTTTTTTTTTTTAATATTGGTCAGATTTTCTCTTAATCGGTTACTCCAATTTTCATGTTTTTAGGCGCTGGAATATGCTAAGAAGATTCCTAGACCAAAGATTTTCACAGCAAGACAAAAAGATGAAGAGGTGAAAGAGGAAAGAGTTCTGCCACAGACTTTAAATGGACACAGTTTACCTCAAATTGCATGCTTGGAAACTTTGCAAAATAGGCATGAGAAGGAGAAGCAAGTTGTAGCTGCTTTCAGAAACCTTCATATCTTATAAGGATTTTGAAATTA
Source organism: Pterocles gutturalis (assembly GCF_000699245.1). Lineage (NCBI taxonomy): Eukaryota > Metazoa > Chordata > Aves > Pterocliformes > Pteroclidae > Pterocles > Pterocles gutturalis. Next base: position 7,654 of record NW_010139908.1, on the reverse strand, counting down.
CTAGGGGTATCTTCAAGGCAAAAATATCTGAACTATTTAATTATGAACTATGACCATCACATCGTGATTTACCATTCCATTCAAATGTAAAGTGGCTAAAGTTTAATCATTGTTAAATTTTAGAATCAGTTCTACTGTACTTAATTTTTTAAAATGTAAAGAGTTGCTTATGTAACATTTTAAGTGTGGTCATCTCTGTCGTTATTTTTCTTTGAAATCAGCTGATGTAGCAGTTGCGTCTTTCAGACTAACCAGCCATTGGCTTGTCACAGCTGAATCATTTTTAGACAAGTCTACAAAACATCTACAAAACAGATCTACAAAACATTAAAAACAAACATCAGTTTCATTTGATGATCTTAATACCAGCAATGTTTCTCTCTTTGAAGTACAAAGGAGACTTTGGGAGACTGTCCAGAAAAAAAGACAAAAATAATCCATTGCTGGTAAGAAAGAGAACAAAAGCGTGCACCAAACATAGCAGTTGGTAATGATACTAATTATTCAAATATTACTGTGTTATCTGTTAGTGAGCAGTTGTCAGATCAAGACCGAAATTTTGAAGCTTCATCTGGGACAAGAAAATTCAGAACAAGTACTGGCTGATCATGCAGACAATCTGTTATTAGCCAGAAACAGTTGGAAAATATATTGAGTAACTAGGGATAATTGAGGGCTACATGTTTGAGAGGGAACAGCTTTTAACAGATTAAATCTATAAAAATAACAACAAACAGATGGGTTTCTTACGATGGTTCTGTTTCTTTAACTTAGTAAATTATGATTTAAGTCAACATATGAAATGTGATTAGAACACACAGCAAGGGAATTTTGAAGAAAACATGCTAAAATCTCTTAGAAAACAGGCTAGTTAAAAGGAAAAATACCCAGACTTGTGATTATGTGTAATTGCTTTATCCAATTTATTAGGTCCCCTTTTGTATGGGACGAGAGAGAGAATTAGTCTTTGGGCATAAAAAAGGAAAAAAAAAATAAAAAAGAGTTGAAGTCTCCTTGAAGGAGGCTGACATAGGAAAGGTAAGGTGGGGAATAAAAGAGGGGGTATCTTTGAAGTGGCTTTCTCTTTTTCTGTATGCACCTCTTGTTAAAGGTAAAAATAGAAACGTGTAAGACAACGTGGTTCTGGGTTAACCTTTCATTGGCTGGATGTCTCACAGGAAAGATAATTTTCCAGTAGGTGTACTGTGAAGTCAAGGCACTGGAGCTACAACATATATTGCTGGAAAAGTCCCATACCTTTCATTTTATAGAGTCCTGGGTGAGTTTGACCTACATCCTACAGTCCTCAGGATGCCTCAGTCCTCCTGACAATGGCTTGGTTACTGAAATACACCCTGCAGGATCTCCAGTCAGGCTCCAAACCTAATATGGGAAAAATTGATCAGCATCCTACATCTCTCCATCATGGAAAAAAGACAGGTTCCTTTCTTTAAAGCCCTCCTCCCCAACCTGAGAGAGAGGAGGCTCTCCACCCTCTCGGTTGCGTCCCACCACACGTGCTGAATTAGACAGACTTTGCAGGTGGAGGCTTGTGATGTGCATAATCTTGGGGGGAAACTTGGTGGAAGAAATGTCTTTGGACGTGGGTCAGGTTGCAGGGGGAATGTTTTGCGTATCAATGTGCAGCATCTGCAAATGTCCAACTTCTGGAATAGGAGGGTCCTCTGCCTCAGCCTCCTTTCTGCTCACCTTTGGGAACTGCACTTGCCCCCTCTTTGCAGAATATGCATGCCTGCGGTGTGATCCATCAAGCTAGGCTGGGTAAATGTTTCCATGCTCTGCCAGTTGCTGCTTTTCTACTTTTATTTTTAAACCGAATGGTAACACTTCGAAGCATTTCTAATTAGGGAACCTCAACTTGTTGTTTCTGCTTAAAAGTGATAATCCCCCCTTAATACAAACCTCAAGTACCTATTTTAATGAAACCTTCAGATGAATATCAAAGAGCTATTTACTCGTATCTAATATTTTAATTAGATTATATTCTCAATTTAACCCATTAAACCCCCTTTGATGATCTCCATGTTTAGTGTTTAGCCCCAGATGCTGGAGGTAATGAATATTGGACCTTTGATTTAATGAGAACTTCTGCCTTTCCAGCCTGACTCCCTTTGTATCCCCCTTTTTTATTTTCTGAGCTATAGAATTCAGTTAATTGAAGAAGTCTCTTACCACCACACATTAAGGAACCTAAATTAGCATCCCTTTTCTGATTAGAAAATGCAAGCAGACATTTTCTCTTTGATCTGAGGATTGAGTTGAAGTAGGCAACAGCCCCCTGAAAATGAGCTGATGGCCTTATTATTTGGCTGACATGCAGATGCGTCCATGTGGTGCAAAATGCTTAATGTCTTAATTGATCACCTTCCTCCCTGTCATCCTACTACCTTTTAGAGCTCCCATAAATTAGGGTGATCTTTCTGGGTGGGTGGTGTGTTTCGTCTGTTTGTTTGGGGTTTTTTTACTAAAACAATGAACTTTTAGGAAACATTCAAATACTAAACCCGTGCTAAACGAGAAGCCATGTATACTCAGATGATGCTGCTTCTGGGGAGGGGTGGATGGATTATTTTTTTTTAAACAGTGATCATGATCATCTCACAAACCGTTTGGAAAGGACTGGGGTTTTTTGTGCCAGAAAAAGACATTATTTGCAGCATATGTGGAAAGAAAATCTTTTGATCTATCTCAATACTAATGCAAATTTTTCCTGCATCTAACAGATACGGTGGCACAAAAAGGAACCATACAAGTAAATGATGAGCATCCCTCTGCTTAAAAGCAAAGGCCAAAACTTAATGTCTTTCAAATTAGGAAGGCAAGGAATTTAAATAAGAAATAGGCCTTGAATTTTACATTAAGTATTCATTTTCCATTAAGCATTCAGTGAGATTTAGCTGGAGCAGAACCTGCCTGCCATGGTCCCATGGTTCTCACGCAGCGGGCCCTTTCTAGTGCCACCATTTCTTAATATTTTACATTCAGGAATTGTAGAAGCTGAGACCACCTTCAGTGGTCAAAGACCCAGGGTCAGTGCTACTTAGGAGCAACGCTCCTGCGGTAACATCAACATCACCTTTCTTTCGAAGAGAGCTGAAGTCAGCTTCCCACCACCATCTCACAAAAGGTGTCAACAGCTGGCTCATAGGCTGCCGACTGACAAAAACTGGTCTATCACTTAAAACCGTTAAATAAGGCAAAGCCTAAAAGCCACGTTCCATCATTACATCTTTTAAGACCAACTGTCAAAGATGAGGGCTGTTAACCGAACAAGATTACATCTAACTCCTGCCATCACTGAACACTTCAAGTAGGCATGAACAGGCTATAATGTCCAAGCAGCCCACAAGCCAAGCATTCGATCATTATCATCTCCTGTTAGGCATCAATTCTACAGTAAATTATAACAGCATAAAGAATATGCCTTTTTTTTTTTTTTAATTATTATTTTGCGTGTTGCCCAAACCTAAGTGCTCTCTGCATGAGAATAAGCAGGCATGTGAAGAAAGGACCAACTCTGGTGACTGTCTCCGTGGTGTGAGAAAGAGCTCTAGATGCACAAAATCGCAGCGATAGGTAAAGGCAGCGAATCTCTGCTGGTGACAGCTGGCAAGGGTGAGTTAAAGCAGCCTGCCTTACAGAAGAGCCTGCTTTCAACACAAGTGATACTGAGCCAAAAACCTGGATAGAGCAGATGCTAAAGAAGCGCCCAGCAGCTCAGCAAGAGCTTTGCATAATCGTGAGTGCAGAGCAGGCAGCTGCAGGTAATACCACAGGGCTAGCTTTATGTGTGTCGTAGGGGTACTTACGGGTTTGTTCCAGCAGTCACAACAAAGCCAAGATACACAACACCGGAGAATATTGTCATTACTTCAGGAAAGAATTTGAGTGGTCTCAGCCCGAGATGAACAAAGTGAGTCACAAAATTCGGTCAGCTTGCCCTTGCTCCTGGCATTTCAGGAACCTGTGTCATAGAGTTACCTCATTATCGTGACTTAAAACCAACTTCTTCCTTGAAAGACTGTCCCCGCCCTAACAGGCACTGCAGTTCACTGGGGGATCGCCCTTTCTTCCTTCACACCCACCCACTTTTATCACCAAGGCCAATGTATTGCTGCTGCTGCTGTCAGTAGCTGTAGCCACCCCAAAGCATCTCTAGCCATGGAGCTAGAACTGTTTCATCCAAGCTCATTACGCTTATAGAAACAAGATAAATCCAAGACAGAAATAAGCCACTTTTTAAGCCAGGTAAGACCATCTGAGCAGGAGTTTGCTGTTAATTAAGGTGATGCTGTTTGTTATTGTGGCTAGAAGAAAGGAAGAAACAACAAGAGGAACTTGTAGAAAGAATCTGGTGAACCTGCAAATGGTTCACTTTAGAACTGTCCCTATACTCTGCATATCTGATCTGCTTTTACATAGCTCTAACCATAGGAAGAAAAAAAACTTGGGTTGGAACTGCTTTCCAGGAACATAAAAGTTTAAAATGCTAAGGGTAGCAGACAGGAAAATGCTCAAAATCAAAAGAGAAAGCAAAGGTTCATAGGAGGATTTTATAGACCATTTGTTTATTTTCTTTAACAAAACCAACATTAATTACTAAGGTGTTAAAATAAATTAACAGGAAACAACCTAATTTCAAAAAAACTCATGGAAGAATTTATGAAAATCAATATTTCAGTGGATATAATGAAAAATAGGAAATCCACCAAGATTTCCTTTCTCCAGTAATTACTTTCTGTAAGTCATTTCCACCCTAGCATTTCCCAAACAAACACATAACTATTAAAAGAGAAAAGAAAAAAGAGAGATCCAGCTCTAAACAGTCTCTCCCCTACTCCTGAAGCTTCTTGGGGAAAGCAGCAAAGGTAGAGCAGGAAAAAGTCAGTGGCTTTGGATTTAAACATGATTGTAATTTTAAATGTTAGCCAAGGTGCCTAGAAGCACAGAGAGGTGAAGATAGATGGGTGTTTGTGGATTTTATTTTGTTTTATTCATTTATTTCATTGATCAGCATAAATACTTTGTGAAGAAGAAAGTTCCTGTAGTGGCAGAGGAGAGGCAGCAGAGACTTGCTTGTTATTTGATTCATGTTCTGACCTAGCGTGTCCTAGGAGTGACAATGCTGGTGGCAGGAAGGGGAACAGGCTCTTTGCCACACCTCTGTGCCCCAGAGAAACTGTGGCACCTCACTGCTAAATGAGTCCCCCCAACACAGCCCTGCCCAGGGGACTGAGATGGGGATTCCTGGGGTTTTAGCTGCCCCAGCCTCTTGTGCTGTCACCTGCAGTGTGGGCTGGGTTGTGGCACTCACTGTGAAGGTCCTGTGCTGCACAGCCTGCTCCTGGACGTGCTCTCAGTGCCTGCACCCGAATGCTGGGATCCATCCCTCCCTTGAGAGCCACCATCAGACTATAACTATCGCTAGCCCACGGGCCCTGGTACCACGACAGAGATGAGCACTGACTTTTGGGGTGTTTGGTGCATCTGATCCCACTCCTCACTCTGCATTGGGAGGGCAGAGCCTGGCAGTGCCCATGTGCTGACACCACGATTTCCTCGACATCCGCTGGCTGCCTTGCAAAACAGCGGTGTAAGTGCATGGAGGAGGACAAAGTTGCTTTTGTATGTCCGTGCCCAAAAACTTCTGTCACTGGGTGTCTTAATGTTCTACTTTTACTTTCTCCTGCCTTATTTTCTTGGTGTTCTTTCCAGCTCTAAGTATTTTTACATGCCTTCAGTAATAAAAGAGAAGGAACAATTCTTTGCACAAGTAAAAGGAATGACACACAAATGTAAAGAAACAGGACTTCTAATATCCTTTTTCATTCAGGTGCAATTTTTTTTATTACATCTTTATACTTGCTCCTATTATTGTCTCTCACTACACTAAAGGGATTTCTCCTGTCTTTTTTAAAATACTTTGCTGCCACATCGTGTTGCCAAAGGCAAGTCCACCTGGGTGCCTGGTGAGAAATCACTGACTCCTCGTACCGCACGCTGCGGTGCCCAGCGCCCGGCATTGGGAACTGCAGCAGTAGACATGGTCAGAAAAAAATTATCATGTAAACGTCACAGTAGAGCTTCTCTTTTATATCACTTTTAACAGCTCCTAATGAAATGCGCACTCCGGGGGAGGCTGACAATCAACACAGAGCAAAGCGAACAAAATACTTGGTGGGCGACTGAGTACGGATGCAGGCAAAAGACGGCAGTGGATTGAAAGGTTTTCGAGACAGTTTCCATCACCTCCCTGCCTACGACCGGGTAGGTATTGAGAGAAGAGCCATGGAGCTGGGAGAAACATTTCCAGCCAGCGACATGGCAAAGCTTCACATCACACCAAGGCTTCAGGAGGAAATCGGTTGATGTACCTTCTAAATTATAATTTTGAGAGAGGTGTGTGGCATTTTAGCAAAATTTGTTGATGGAAATGATTGTCATGGAAGTATTTATAAATACCACGTAAAAGACAACTAGCCGTTTTCTGGACAGATGGCTGGATATTGGGTATTTTTCCTCCCTCAACGTGTGGTCCTTATTATTTTACATGCAAAAACCATAAAGGGAAACTCACGAAAAGGAAGCAAAACACACATTTCAATCATCTGTATTTTATATATTAAACAGGAACACATTTTCCCCTCACAAAACTGCATGTCCCATAACCCAAAATACCCTGAAAGTGCTGATGACACCGGACAACCAAATTAACTTCCGTTGGAAAAAAAAAAAAAAAATTAAATAACCTAATGAGACACCGACATGCCACTGGGTTGCTGGTGCAGCGGGGGCTGCACAGCCAACATCTGAGCAAGCACAGCCTCTCCAGGTTTTTACCGAGGAAAGCCCCAGCCCTCCCCTGGAGATGCGCAGCCTCTGCCGCACGCCCAGGGTATTTGCCAGCCAGCAACTCACCCCAGAGAAAAAAGAAAAAAAAATTTAAAAAATCTTAAATTACCTGGAAATTAAAACCATTTCCCTGGCAGGAAGGCAAAGGCAAAGCGAGCACGGGCGGTGACCGCTCTAGCTGACTGCGATATGGAGCTCAGAGAGGCGTTGGGGCAGATGTAGGCAAGCAGGGGGGGAGCAGGAGCCAAATGTAGGACTAGCTCTAAGGCTCTTTGAGGGGAAAAGAAGAGTATCCGAAAGGTGGCTCACACCTGGAAGCCGTGAAGGAATCAGGCTGCAGATGCAGGTGGTTCGGTGGTTCTCCAAGCTGTAGAAAATCTCTTTTGCTAGGTGGGATTGCGCTTACTGCCAGCAGCCCTGGCAGGATCGAATTATTGGTGATGCTCCCCCCTTCCCTTCCCCAAAAAAAACAGAGGGTTGATAATTTGCCATAGACCCGTGAAATGCTTGCTAGTTTTTTTTTTTTTTTTTTTTAGTATATATGCGTCCTGGAAGCTCTGCCCGGGATCAAACCCGACCTACAGCACTGGGGAGGGAGCCGGGGAGTGCCAGCCCAGCTCGTGATGGGGGGTCGGGGGGAGCCCTGCCCTGCCTGACCCTCTCAGTAACCACAACATGCTGGCACGGGTACACATTTATTTTAAAGTCGGGGAAATTTCGGGAAACGGAGAAAAGACCAATATTTCGAAGGGAAGGGGAAACTTAAAGGAAACTCGCTTTT